>NC_142952.1:5681652-5699152 GCF_046866305.1 Octopus bimaculoides
AGCAGTGTTCCAGTCCGAAGAGATGCATTCATGTATTCTTTTACTCTTTTGTTTGTTTCTGTCATTTGACTGCGGCCATGCTGGAGCACTACCTTTAGTTGAGCAAATCGCCGCCCTGAATGTACTTATGATAAATAATAGACGTCATTGTTCATAGGTCTGCTTTGTCAGGGGCCAACCTTGGGCTAAACCACCACCACCACCACCACTACTACGCTCTTATTGGTTCATTAACAGATGGCGCTGGCAGTAACACTATCTTTCTGTCTGTTGTAGGACTGCCAGAGTAAGAGAGCCAGCAGCAGTAACTCTATCCTTTTCCTGTTGCTGTGCTTGACTGACAGGGGTCGCCACTGGTTTAGACCTTGCCTCTCCTTCTCAGTCTTGACAGCTGGGTGTTGAAAGCAGCACTTTCATCTCTTTAGTCACTCACAGAGGGCGCTTACTGACAACTCACAACTCAACTTCCCTCCAATTTTTTTTTCTTTTTTTCCCCCATTTTTTTTTTATGTTACTAACTGGGTGTTAACAGCATTGTCTCTCCTTCTTCTCCAACAGAGGGCGCTACCAGCAACACTTTCTCTTTATTCCTTGACACAAGGAGATTATAGTTGAACTCTCAAATAATGGCATGTGTATTGTATTGTAACCTTAACAGCCATCTCTAAATTAACACAATGTGTGTGTTTTGTTTGTGTGTGTGTGTGTGCATGTGTGTTTAATTCAATGTATGTTTTATCTTGTACTTGTCTCAGTCATTAGACTGCGGCCATGCTGGGGCACAGCCTTGAATTTTTAGTTGAATGAATCGATGCCAGTACTTATTTTTTAACCCCCCCCCAGTACTTATTCTATCAGTCTCTCTTTTGCTGAACTGCTAAGTTACAGGGATGCAAACCCACCAACACCTATTGTCAAGCAGTGCTGGGGAATAAACACAGACACAAAGATACACATGTAGATACACACACACATGCATATATATTAAAAATGAGGAAGGAAGGTCAGTTTATAGGATTACCTTAGGTTTCCTGTCCATAAAGGGTTTAGCTCCTGAACAGAACAGCAGTTCGTTGCAGAGTTACACCCTTGTACACCATGGAGCCACATGAAATGAAACATTTTGTGCAAGAACACAGCACACTGCCTGCTCTGGGAACTGAAACCATGAGCTGGCAATCACGAGTGCAGCACCACTAACCGCTAGGCCATGTGCTTTCACCTTTTCCCCCACCAAATGACACCACATTTACTTTGAATAATGCCCCATATTTTGTATGAAAAGTTGATACAAAACTTTGATAATTAAAACCTCCATGAGAGATGACATTGCAAGAATCATTGTACTTTTCCAAACGATGTTACATGTTCTAGATTGTTATTAGTAAAGTAAGACGATTAAACAGGTCGTTATACTGAACGCATTTATTAACTAAATAAATTGCAATATATGGTTAATCACTGCAAAATACATTACATTATCAAAGAAATCATTATAGCAAATTAAATGATAATGGAAAAAGAAAGTCGTCAAAGTACGTTTAAGGTCAAGTGCAATTATGAAAGTATTAATTAAAAAAAATAAATAAAAGATTATTAATTACAACTTTAATGAAATAAAATTTAATATCAATTTAAAAGCCATCAAAGCCAAATTCTTCAATGTCACTGATGCCAAAAATGGTCCTCTTGTTCTTGTTGCATCAATTTTTTGTTTTTTGTCTGCCATTCTTGAATGCTTCCCTCTGTTTTTGTCTTCTTGTTCTTAGTCGTCTTGGCCATTATTAGTCTGCAAACGGTCATCTTTGATGCCCTTCACGTCACTTGATATTCCTGTCATCACAAGAAACGTCATCACTATCACGGTTGTTATTGCCACCACCACCATCATCATTTTAGAGTGGGTCAGACAATGTGTTGAGGCAGGTTTCCTATGACAGACCTCATCACAATCACCACAACCACTACCATCATCATCATTGTTGCCATCATCATCGTCATCATCATAGTGTCTGCTTTTCCATTTTTGTACGGGGTCAGTCAGAATCGTTGATGCAGATTTTGCTGTGGCCAGATGCCCTTCCTGTCACCAATTTTCACTCCTTTCCAAGCAATTTAGAAAAATCTCCGTGACTGGACATGTTTTCTTGGAAGACTGGAAATGAATGATGCCATTCAAATTATGGTGACACTCGTTTACAGCCATCACGCAATGTTAAGACAAAGACAGAGAGAGAGTTACTTTGTCTGTCTGTCTGTCTCTCTCTCTCTCACACACACACACACACACACACACATATTTAGGGCAAGCAGGTGTGAGAAAGGTAAACTCATTATAGATAATAAAGAATAGTGCCCAAATGGACATGAACTTAGGGTCAGCGCCTCTGCATCGAAAGTGGCTGTAAGTGTAACCCTAACATAAATGATATATATATATATATATATATATATAGATAGCTTTATAATCATAAATATACAGGGATTAGCATTGAGTTGCTTCTCCAACATACTGAAAATTTAGAAATAGCAGTCAAAGAACTACTGATTCTAAACTAAATATCGCCATCCATTTAGAGAAAAATTTGTAGTTTAGAATCAGTAGTTCTTTGACTGCTATTTCTAAATTTTCAGTATATTGGAGAAGCAACTCAATGCTAATCCCTGTATATTTATGATGATAAATGGTTTTACCGATAAAGGTTTTTTCATACTGAACTACTTGGCAAAATTGTTAATTATTAATTCTATTATTAATTGACGATTCCCTGCCCTTATTCTTGTATAGATAGCTTTATAGATAGCTTTATACGGTCAATTATACACTGATGTAACAACTATGAAGCTTGAAACACGTGTACCGCAGAATCCTTTGTGTTTTGTTTTTATTTTTACATTTACAATTTATATATATATATATATATATATATATATACACAGTTGGAATTTAGAAAAGAAAACAAGACAAAAGACGAAGACAGGTGTGGAAATAACAAACAGATGTATTAGTTTAACGCTCGGGAAGTGAGAAAGTCTTTTATGTTTCGAGCCTATGCTCTTCGACAGAAAGGAACACAGAAATAAACAGGAAGAGAAAATAAAAAAGAATATATATATATATCTGTATGTATGTGGGTCTGTCTGTCTGTGTGTGTCTTTGTGTCTGCCTGGCAACCTGTGCTGGTTTGTTCATGTTACCGTAACTTAGCTGTTCAACAAAAAAGACTGATAGAATAAATACCAGGCTTGGAAAAAAAAACAAATTTTTTTTTTCAAGTACTGGGGTTGTTTCATGCTGCTCAAAATTCTTCAGGGTGGTACCCCAGTATGGCCAGAGTCCCAGTGACTGCAGCAAGCAAAAGATGAAAGATACATATGTACATATGCTCTCTCTGTCTCTGTCTCTCTCTTTCTCTCTCTCACACACACACACACACACACACACATATCTATATATCTATGTATGTATGTCAGTGTGTGTTGTGTTGTGTGTTTTGCAGCCTTTCACATTTGACCTATCACAAGACCCACAAGTCTCTCATTACAGGCAATCAGCCGACTTCCTGCATTTAATGAGCTGTCCATTTTCTAGTTGAGGCCTTTGAGTCTGTGACTGACTGAATGAGTGTGTGTGTGTGTGTGTGTGTGTGTGTGTGTGTGTGCATATATCTATGTATGTGTATTTGTGTGTGTGCATATATATGTATGAATTTATGTGTATGTATATATATATATATATATATATATGTGAGTATGTATATGATGTATGTGTAATGTGTGGATGTTTATGTGTTTGTGTGTATATATGTTATATATATATATATATATATATATATATATAAATGTGTGTGTGTGTGTTTATGTATGTGTATAGATGCATGTGTAGATATATGTGTGTATTTGTATATGTGTATGTATATATATCTTATATGCATGCACAATCATGTGTGTATGTATGTGTGTTATTTATATATGCCATGCCTGAGTGTGTATTTGTGTGTGAAAATATGTGTATATATGGATGTGAGTGGCTGTTTGAGTGCATGGGAACGCGTGGATAAAAATATACGCAACGTGTAGGAGTCAATGAAAACCTCCATCTATACAACACACCCGCATACTCATACATAAACCCCTAGGGTGTGTGCGTGTGTGGACATTGTGTGTGTGTGCATATGTATATGTGTGCACGTGTGTGTGTGTGTGTGTATATGTGATATTTCTCTGTGGTCGCTCTTCCACCCATCTACCTGTCTCTCATTCTCTCATTAATCTTTTTCCTGTCACCTCTCTCCCCACCCCGTCTCTCCCATCTAATTGTCCCCTGATAATTCTGTGAATGGGATTTCTACCTTCCGAATTTAACGGAATCTATTTCATAGGGAGGGTCAGTCAGTAGGGGACAGTTGCTGACATTTTGAATTCCTTCAATATACATACATACATGTATATATATATATGTGTGTGTGTGTGTGTGTGTGTGTGTGTGTGTGTGTGTGTGTAGGCACAACTATGGGTGTGTGGTAGGAAGCTTGCTTCCAAACCACATGACTTCAGGTTCAGTCCCACTGTGTGGCATTTTGGGCAAGTGTTTCTACTAAAGCCTCAGGCCAACCAAAACCTCGTGAGTGGATTTGGTTGAGGGAAACTGAAAGAAACCTATCAGAAATGTGTGTGTTTGTGTGTATATATCTGAGTTTGTGTTTCATTGTCTTGATATCATTTAATAGTTGTAAACAAGTGTCACTGTCTTACAAGCAGTGTTGTTTCCACTCATCCGTAGAAACTTGTCCAGTCATGAAGATATATTACCTTGGCTGGAAACTAGTGAATGTTGGTGACAGGAAGTGCATCCCAGCTGCCTTGACAAATTCTGTCCAACCCATGCAAGCATGGAAAAGTGGATTTTACAACAATACCATGGTGATGATTTGTACATACATGCATACACACACAGCTTATTTACTTAGGGTTGTGAAGTGGTGAGTACAGTTTCTGGTCGGCCTGAGGCTATAGTAGAAGACACTTGCCCAAGGTGCCTCACAGTGGAACTGAACCTATAACCATGTGGTTGGTAAGCAAGCTATTTACTACACAGTCACTACTGAGCCTATAGATATAGTTTACTTTTCCATTAAGGTAAGGTCAACAAAGAAAGTACTCCATCTGGTGGGAGAAACAAATATTATTTAATACACACAGTTTTTGGGTATGTACCACTTATAGTTTCATATTCTGAAGATTTATCAAAGTAGGTTTTGGGACACTCCTGGGGTCTTCAAGTAATGTCCAGGCTCCACACCCATGATCCGTAATGGGAAACAGCTTTTGGTTTGGATGTGTGGATCTAAAAAATTTGACTCGTGTTCTAGTTATGTAATTTTTGTCAATATTATTCTGTTTCATAGTTTTGTTATTGCTGAGAGCTCGTAGAAATGAGACCAAAAAAAAGAACAATCTTAATATAAATATGATGTTATGTGTGTATATATTTATGTGTGTGTGTATATATATATGCACAAAATGATGATGAATCATTTGTCATGTTTCCTAGTCTCTCCGATGCTGTCCATTAGCGGTGTCATTGTCCTCCCCTCCCTCTTTGGTCTTAAGTACCGACAGTCAAAGACTTAATGCTTTCTCCGGTTTACCAAAAAATTATCTGACTCAATGAAATGACAACATTTTCGCTGCTACTTACCAAAGTCTGATGTCTCAGCCGTTTTCTTACTGCTGGTGATGCAGACCCATCCATATATAGAAACAAATTCAAAGAGCAACAAACACCCAAAAAGACATTCACAGTTGATATTGGTTTCAAATTTTGACACAAGGCCAGCAGAAAGAAAAATGTTATAGAATGAAATTGTAGCATTTTGGACAAAGTCTTTCATTGGACACTGGAGGAATGTCCATGTTGACACAATGAAAAGACGAAAGTACATACACATATCTATCATTCTGTGCATCTTTCTCTAAAGATATAGAAATATATATATGTAGTAATATTTGTAGCCACTTCAACATAGCTGTCCATTTGGATGGCCCCCTTCTGCGATTTTTTTAGCCCGAAGCTTCTGTTCTGTATGAATTTCAATGTAATTATGAACATTGTAAACTTCACGACTGTAACTGTTACATTGGATAAACACATACAGCACTTACTTGGCCTTGCATTTACAACAAGAGGTTATTGCTGTATATAAATTGGAAAATGAAATAAAATCATATTGATAGATACATTAGTTTATAGCACTACTGTTCCATAGAGATTCCACAAGCAAAAAAAATAAAGCTTACCTATAGCTGCAATTATTAATCCTTTTGAAATCATGTCACTCGAAACTTCTCCTAGTTAAGTGATAGAAATTCCACATTTTAAAGTGATTTAAACTAAGATCTTCCATTGAAATTCTATGTTGGTCTGTATTCTAAACGCCAGCTAAATAACAACAAAGAATTAACTTGGAACAAAGGCTGCATATTTCAACAGAAATATGGTAACAAAAGGGTTACCAGAGAAATACAAACCAAAAATCATATCCAAACACAGCACGAGTGGAATAATGAAAGGTTAACGTATTTGTTGCCATATTTCTCTTGAAATACGCTTGCCTTTGTTTCTGTTTATTTTCAAAAATAATGAAGAATTTAGTAAAATTACTTTCTCATTATTAATCTTGTATTTGGAACATAAAATAACATGAAATTTTGATGGAAGATTTTAACCCTTTTGTTGCTAAATTTTTGTTGAAATAAAACTTCCTTTGTTTCAGAATAGTTTTGAAAATGATGAAGAATTTAGCAAAATAACTTCATCGTTATTAAGCTGTTGTTTGGAAGATAAATTAACATGAAGTTTTGATGGGAAGTTTTAATTTAAGTCTCTTTAAAACAGGAAGTTTATAGCATAAGACCAAGGGTGATCTCAAGCAGATTGGTATCAAAAGGGTTGATTTAGAAAATTTTAAAGAAGGGGGATTGTATCATAGAACCGTGGGTGGTCTCCAGCGGGTGGATATTAAAAATGTTAATCATTTAAAAATTTGGCTGTAATGATTTTGTCAGTCACAAATGCATTTTTCTGATCCATCAAAGTTATGAGGTCTGATCAAAAAGTACCTGTATTGGTGCTATAAAGAGCAAACCACAACACACATCAACTTGGCATTTAATTTCCTTCAAAGTAATCTTTTGAAGCCACACATTTTATTCAGCATCATTTCCATTGGTGGAAGCATCCTTGGAACTCTTGTTTTTGGATTGCAGGCACCTGCCTCATCACATTCTCTTGGACTTCCTCGAACATCTTGAAATCTTGTAGTAAAGATTGTTTGCCAACATAACATGGCAGTCCCGGTCTAAGACGAATGTTGCTGTAATTTAGCCCCAGGAGACATCGTCTCCAGCTGGCTATATGACACGATCTGTGTCCTTATATTTTCGAACCAGGGAATCTAGCACTCCTCACTCAGCTCAAAACAATATCTGTGTAACCCAGAAATCGCGATACACAGATATTGTTTTGAGCTGAGTGGGGGTGCTAGATTCCCTTGTTTGAAAATATAAGGACACAGATCGTGTCGTATAGCCAGCTGGAGACGATGTCTCCTGGGGCTAAATTACAGCAACATTCATCCTAAACCAGGACTGCCATGTTATATTGGCAAACAATCTTTACTACAAATTACTGTTGCTGAATATCTCACGCTATGAGATTTAAAAATACTAATTTTCTTATCTTGAAATCTTGTGTGTGTGTCTTCCACTATGAAGACTGAGCCTTAGTTTTGGGGTCATAGCCACAGACCCATGATTTGTCACCTGTTATGACTGTTTCCCAAAAGTTTTTGTCTCCCTCGAAACAATCAAAAAGATCCTACACGGCTGAAGCCCGATCTTTTCAAGATGACCACACTCTACATACTTCACAGCCAAGCACTGTTATAAACAACAGAAGTGAGAGAGAACATTGTAACTTGGTGAGCATGTGCGACAGAGTTTAAGCTCCGAGTTCAAGGTCAGTCTGTGCCAGAGGTCTTCACTCTGTGTACTTCAGCTCTGTTATCACAGCAAGAGTCCTGAAACTTTATGGTCGGACCAAATATGGTTACAACACACCCACTATTATTACATTAATCTGAAGATGAGTCCAAGAAGGTCTTGAAATGCTGAAGAACTCCAGGAACTTTGTTCCAAACTAAACAAGGAAAACTAATAAGGAAATGTATTCTAAAAGACAACAAACAAAAAAAAAAACACCTGAATAAAAAAAGTTATAACTTGAACATAATCGTGTCTTCTCTGTATAACTTATTTGAAAAGAAAATCTTTACTTATATATACATACCAGTGTGTGTGTGTGTGTGTGTGTATGTGTGTACATATATATATATATATATATATATATGATGGTATGTTGCCAACTTTTGGAGGCGTGTGACTTAGTAGTTAGGGTGTCAGCATCATGATCGTAGGATTGTGGTTTCGATTCCTGGACTGGGCGACACGTCTTCTTGAGCAAAACACTTTATTTCACGTTGCTCCAGTCCACTCAGCTGGCCAAAATGAGTAACGCTGCGATGGACTGGTGTCCCATCCAGCAGGGGAATGCAAATGCCATAGAAACCGGGAAACCAGTAGTCAAGCGATGGTGGGAGGGGGTGGGGGGGGAACAAATACAGATACACAAACATATACATGCATATATATATATATATATATAAAATGGAGCAAAAACGCAATAGAGGACAATAAAACATCCAGACAGATAGACAATACAAAGCCTGATAGGAGAAACAACAATTAGAAAGACAGGCAAAAAAGACAGGTCATTCGTGGCCGTCTTTTTTCAGTCAAGTTACTAGAAGTCCTTACTGTTTCGAGCAGTTACATTCGAGACTGTTTGATCTGGTTGCACCCCAAAAAAGTCTTAGCTAAGAGCATTAGATTTTTTTTTGTAAGAAAGCTAGTGAATGTGTACGACAACAAAAACAAAAAAACAGAGAACATAGTACATAATTACAAATATAAGCAAGAAGAAAATAATAAAAGGGGAATCAAGTTTAGCTGGTGTGTATGAAGTGAAAACCTAAAGGCAGGAACATAGATGGACATAAGATGTGTTGGTGGTCAGCAGTCAGGCCAAAGAAAGAAAGATCATGGCTGGCCGGACACTGGTCATGTGGAAGGAGAGAGAAGGGTAGAGGCGGTGGGATTGAAGGATTAGAAAAAAAAAATCAGAGATAAGGAAAGGTACAGGGGAAAAAGTGGGAGTTAAAGAAAGAGAGGACCAAGAAATGTGAGAGAGAGAGAGGGGGAGCATATATGACCAACATACCCTGTGATCTTCAGTTGAAAATAACATTTTAACATCTATTTCTAAAATATTTCTTTATTTTATCTTTATTGTGAGTTTCTGGTGGTTTTCAAGCCTTGGCTCTGATTTTAGCAAATGGTATTATAAACCCTACTAAATCTCTCTTTCTCTCTCTCTCTCTTTCTCTCTCTCTCTCTCTTTCTCTCTCTCTCTCTCTCTCTCTCTTTCTCTCTCTCTCTCTCTCCCTCCCCCTCTCTCTCTCTCTCTCTCTCTCTCTCTCTCTCTCTCTCTCTCTCTCTCTCTATATATATATATATATATATATATATATATATATGTAGCCATTTGGTTCATCAGTCTTCAGTCAAATCGTCCAACCCATGCTAGCATGGAAAGCGAACATTAAACGATGATGATATATACACACATACAAAAACAAATTTTATTTCCTCTTACTTTACAATTTCATGCAGCAGCACATTTTATGGTTGTTACGACTTTAAATACTAACTGTTGTGGGTTAACTGTAACCTGAAACATAATTGAGAGCCACTACAATATCCACCCAGATAATATATCCCTCTAAGCTCATACCACACACACACACTCACATATATATATATATGTAGTAGAGCTTGGCAGAATACTCTGGTTTGCAAACTGTTGTAAAGCTGTCCAAATCATGCCAGCATAGGAAACGGGCATTAAATAATGATGATGATGATGAGATAAATATTTGCTGCAAGGTGTGATGCACAACCAAAAGTTAGGGTTTGGTAGTATATTCCACATTCCACTCCTCCTCTATCCAGTGTCGATAAATGCAGGGTCTCAAATTACCAAATAAGCAAATTTTCAGAATAATAGCCATATAATAGTATGATTAATGCACAAAAAAGCACATTTGGTGTTTCAACTTTTAGGAAATATACATGTATTTCTGTAAACTGACTGACAAGATTACACAACTGTTTGGTGAAATTATATAATCTCGCTGGCACTTCATCAGTATTTGACAAAAAAGGAAAGAAGCAGGGTGTCTCCTACTATAGCCCCAGGTCAACTAAAGCCTTTTGAGTGAATTTGATAGATGGAAACTGAAAGAAATCCATTGTGTGTGTGTATATGGATGTTTATTTTTGTGTTTCCTTGTCTTGGATTCATCTGATAGTTGTAAATGAATATCACTGTCATACAAGCAACGGTTCGCTTCCACATTTCCATGAAAACATCTAGTCATGGGGTAGTAATATGTTTCTTGGAAACAAGTGAGGATTGACAATAGGAAAGGCATCCCATCTGTAGAAAATTTAATCCATGCAAGCATAGATAAGTGGACTTTAAAACAATGATGAAGATAAACATACATACATACATACAGTCTTGTTGTGTGTCCTTCAATGTTTCAATAAATAGGATGTGAGCTGGCTGCTGTTTCTAACAGTATTCAGAAATATCTCTGAATCTTTTACTAGTTTCAATCATTAGACCGTGACCATGCTGGGGTACCATCTTGAAAAACTTTTAGTCAAGTGAATCAACCCCTGTACTTATTTTCCGTTTCAAGATTCTTTTGCAGCACCAATAAATTGTCGGGGATGTAAACAAACTGACACCAGTTGTTAAGCATCGATGGAGGATAAACACACACACACACACACACACACACGCACACACATGCATACTCACACATGTATATACAACAGGCTTCTTTCAGTTTTGATCTACCAGATCCACCTATAAGGCTTTGGTCAGCTCGAAGCTATAACAGAAGACAATTACTCAAGGTGCCATGCAGTGAGATTGAACCTGGAACCATCTTGTTATTGATGATGCACCAAGGCACCATTTCTTGTATTGATATGCACATCTTATAATTCATTGATAGATTCCTTATCTTTTTTTATTAATCTTTAGAAATGTGTGTGTGTGTGTGTGTGTGTGTGTTGGTGGTGTTGTTTAACCCATGGTCAGTCCTGGTCCAAGGGATCAATGATCAGAATCATTCTAGATCTGACTAGCCTGATAATATTTCTGTTCTTTTTTGGTGTTTTTTTGCACACGGTGTATCTAAGAGTACACAATCCAATGTCTTCCCCTCTTATTTTTTACAAAGGTCTTAGGTGAGATGTGACTGCTATTTCTAGCAAGCTGAATGATTACAAAACAAGGATCCCCCCTCCCCTTTGTTCAGTGTGTGTGTGTGTGTGTGTGTGTGTGTGTGTGTGTGTGTAAAAGTTCATTGCTACTACCACTTCCGCTTCTACTCTCACCACTACTTTCCCCAACATCACACCACTCCAACTACCATAACATATACCATCACATACCAACATCATCAACCCTTCCATCATCACCACTGCTGCTACCACTACAGCCAATACCTCCACCACCACCACCACCACCACCACTACTGTTACCAGAACCATCACCACTACCACCATCACCCAAGCCACTCCTATCCTTGTCATGACCCTCCCTCCTCTAGTTGACATTTGTAAACTGAATGTCAACTTACATTCAAGCATCAACTCCCTACTTGATACCTTGTCCCTCTACACACCCATGGAGCCACCCCTTTCCACCATCCAGCCCTTCCTTCTGTGACAATCCCTCCTCCCCCCTCTCTCCTCCCCATATCCCTTCCCCTTTTCCTAACATTTTGGTCAAAACAGGAATCTGTTGACTCATTCATCTTCATTGCTGTGTGTGTGTGTGCACATCTAGAGGTGTGTATATAATGTATGTGAGGATGTGTGTGTGTATGTATGTGTGTGTGCTTATATATATATATATATATATATATATATATATATATATATATCCATATATAAATTTATAGAGCAAGAAGATGGAATGTACAGGGTTTAATCACAAATCACAACATTTGTTTCTGTGCAATGGCAACAGCTGTGGATTGCTGAGTTTTCCCTATCATACTATGCACATTATGAGGTTACCACTCAAGGACTTTCCAGACTCCAATTGATGAGGGGAATCAGCTGCAAATGTTCCGTGTGTCATATTTTTGTCCTGTTTGCCGTTTGTCATGCTATCATCTGTTTTTCCGCACGTGGTGTTTTGTTGTTTTCTATTTGTTGTGTTCTTCCTGTCCTACCCGATTGCTCATACTTTTCACTGGTGTTGCTGTTGATGTTGAAGGATGAAATGAAATTTTCAGTTTCTTCAGAAGCCATCATCAGATGAAGAATCAGTTAATGTTAATCCTTGATAGCATAGCTCAGGGGTTCTCAACCATTTTTCATCTCTGGACCCCTTAGATTACAGTTTCATTCTGGTGGATTCCTAAACATCCATTCCATGCTTAAAAACTAGTTTTATAGAAACTTCTTTTAAAATCCCTATTTTGTTTTTCAAACATTAACTTGTTTGAATGATGTAAAATGTTGGAGAAAGAAACCCAGCTGTTTCGTGCAATACATATCAATACATACATTTAAAGAGGGGTTCTCAACCATTTTTTTTACCTATGTGCCCTTTTGATTACCATTTTATTCTGGTCGACCCCCATAGCCATTCGATGTTTAAAAACTAGTTTTATAGAAACTTCTTTAAAAGTTCCTATTTTGTTTTTCACACATTAAACTTATGTAGAAAGAAACCGCACCGTTTCTTGCAATACAACCAATACATACATCTAAAGCAGGGGTTCTCACCCATTTTCTGTCTAGGGGTCTTTTTGATTATTATTTCATTCTGGTCGTATAAAGCAAAATTTTTTCAAGGGCCCTTAAAATACTGATGTGGATCTCCAATTTACTATTTTTTTTGTGTGGAACCCCTAAAACCCTATATGGACCCAGGTTGAGAACAACTGGTATAGCCGAAGGAATTACAAACAATAACTTTCTCTCACCCTCTCTCTGTTTTCATATGTCAATCTGTTTCTTTCTCTCTCTCTCTCTCCTCTCTCTCTCTCTCTCTCTCCTCTCTCTGTCTTTCTCTCTTTATCTTTATCTCTGCATTTTTTTTTTCTTTTCAAAGGGGGTTGTGGGTTGAGGCAGTTTTCTTCCTTTTCTTTTTTTTTTTTTCCATTTTATGCATAAAAAATGCTTGAATAGCTCAAAATGTCCAGTCCACTCCATCAAATCAACATCATTGGTCTCTCATTTCCATCATCATCATCACCATCAGTATCAGCATTACCATCATTATTGTAAACATCCCCACCGCCATAAGCATCATCATCATCATCAACTCTGCTCTCCTCATCATCATCACCCATCATCATCATCACCACTATTCTCATCGTCATCACCATCACCACTGTTCTCATGTTACCCTTCCTCCTCCCCCTCATCATCATCATCATCATCATCATCATCATCATCAGTGTCAACCGCAATAACATGAAGGCGGGGAAGGAGAGGATCAGAAGCAGAAGGAGGGGGGGGAAAGGAAGAAAGACCCCAATACAAAAAAAAACAAGAGAGAGATGATGTTGGCATGGCAACCAGAGGGAGGAAGTGATGGTGAGAGGAAAGGGAGGAGGAGGGGAAGTAGTGGTTTTGGGGTGAGGGTGTTTGTGAGTGGGGGATGGAAAACAGATGGTGTGGGTGGAGACTTAGGCATGTGCTTTGATTTGTGTGTGTGAATGTTGTATGATTTGTGTGTATGTGTGTGTATACACTGATGTGTGTATGTGCTTGGTGTGTATGGTATGGTATGTGTGTGTGTGTGTATACAGTGTGTGTCCCCAATGTGTATGTATGTTATGGTGTCTATGTATGTGTGTATGGTGTATGTATGATGTACAAATATGTGTGTATAAGGTATGTATATTGTGTATATGTATGTGTATGGTATGTGTGTATGATTGTGTGCGTATGGTGCATATGTAAGATGTATACGTATGTATGTATAAGGTATGTATGTTGTGTGTGTGTATGGTATGTGCATATATGGTATGTGTGTAACTATAATAGGCCATACCAGTAATTATAACTGACATTTCCATGACACATCAGTCTACTTGCGAAAATTGGTCCATTGGTGGGGGTAAAGCTGGTGGTGGTGGTGGTGGTGATTAATGTTGTTCAACCCCTGGTCAATCCTGTTTTAACAGACCTAACATGATCAAAGGCATTCCATATGTGCCCGTCCTCTGATAAAGCTATATCTAAGACCACAATAGCTACCATGCCCATTTTTTTTTTAAAGGGAGGCACGGCTAAGTGGTTATGAACCTTGCTTTGCAACTGCCTGGCTTTGAGTTCAGTCCCACTCTGTGGCACCATGGGTGTCTTCTGCTGAAGTCCTTGGCTGAATTTGAACTCAGAACCTGGAGACAGATGAAATACTGCTAAGCATTTTGCCCAGCGTGCTAATGATTCTGCCAGCTCGTTTGGTTGATGTCGATAGATTGATGTCAGGGTCTTTCTCATTGTTCCCATCTCTCACTGTATGATAGCTGGTGTTAGTTTGTTTACAACCCTGTGACTTAGCCATTCAACAAAAGAGATTGATAGAATAAGTACCAGACTTGAAAAAAAAATACCGGGGTTAATTTGTTAGACTAAAACCCTTAAAGGTTGTGCCCCAGTATGGCCACTGTCAAATGGCTGAAACAAGTCACGACAAATGGTATAATTCGAGGGAGACTCAGCTGCTGTTTCTAGTTAGTCAAGCAAACAGTGGTACTTATTTTACCAACAGTAGTGATGTTATTGTTCTTCTTGTTGTTGATCTAGCAGACCTCCAATCAGTAAGATTCCTGCCATGACCATCTCACTGATTTACATCTGTCAGAGACTAGCGACCATATTTGTTTTATCGATTGAGTCCTTTACTTTTGAAGGCAATCAGGTTGTTATTTGAAGGAGAATTCAAGACTTAGCTGTTGTTTCTTGCAAACCAGACAACCATTTAGAAGTTCTGGGTTACTTGACAATCTCTGCATCTGTTTTAGCTTATGACTGTTTACTCTTTGAGTGTGGTTAGTCTTGCTGTTGTGTGTGTGTGTGTGTGTGTGTAGGTATGTGCTACAAATATTTGTGTCTATCTATCTATCCATTCATCCGTCCATCCCTCTCTTTCTCTCTCTGTCTCTCTCTCTCTCTCTGTCTCTCTCTCTCTCTCTCTCTATATATATATATATGCCTATCTATCTATCCATCTAGCCACCTCTCTCTCTCTCACTTTCTATCTATCTATCTATTTTCTATATATATATACATGCACATATGTATTTAAATATATATGTGCACATATATGTATATGTAGACACGAGTGTGTGTGTGTGTGTATGTATGTATATATATATAAAATATATTTTATGTGCGTGTGCATATGTTAGTATGTATATATATATATATATATATATATACGATGGGTGTAGACACGAATACCTACCTATATATATATATATATATATATTCCATGTATATTTAAACACACCCATGTCCTTTTAAACATGCTTAAAATACATATGAATATAAGTATGTTTAAATGCATAATATGATGTGTATATGAGTAGTATAAAATATATATACACACACATGCATATAATTTCTGGAACCTCGTTTCATACATACCATGTCACTTCTACTACACACACACACACACATGTAAGTGTAAACACACATACACCTACCCATATACACTCACTTGATGCTGGTGGTGGATAATTGTGGGTAATATTGATTAACAAATTCTGGCTTAATTATTTGATAATTTAGAGTATTTTTGGTGGTGATGGGTGGTGGTTGTGGTGAGGTGTATATATGTGGTGATGTGTGTATATATGTGTTCATATATGCGTGCATGTGTTTTTGTGTATGCGTATACTTGTGTGTGTGTGTGTGTGTGTGTGTTTGTTTGTGTGTGTTTTGTGTGTGTTTGTGTTCATATGCATGTGTTTGTGTGTGTATATGGGCATGTATACAACTGTCTATATGCATGTATGTGTATATATATATATACATATGTGTGTGTGTGTACTTCTGTATATGGGCATGCATACATCTGTGTATATATGTGTGTGTATAAATATGTATATATATGTGTGTGTGTGTGTGTGTGCTTGTGCTTCTATATATATGTGTGTGTCTGTGTTCACATATACATGTGTGTGTGTGTGTGTGTTTGTGTATACATGTGCATTTGTTGTGTGATTGTGTGTACCTCTGTATATGGGCATGTATACATCTGTCTGTGTGTTTGCATATGTATATGTGCTTGTGTGTGTGTCTGTGTCTGTGTGTATGTGGTAGAAGAAACTGAGTGTGGGCAGTAAGTATTTTTGTTCCAAGGGTGGATGATGGCTTTCTGGTGCGAGATGATGATGATGATGATGATGATGATGATGATGGTGTGTGTGTGTGAGGGGTAGGTGTGATTTGGGTGGATGGAGGGGCAATCTATGTTTGTGTGTGTGTGTGTGTGAGAGGGGTGTAGGTGTATATGTGTTTGGGTGAGAGAAAGTGTGACTGAGTGTGTGTGTGTGTGTGTGTGTGTGTGAGAGAGAAAAATCTGACCCTGTATGTGTGTGCGTGTGTGTACATGTGAGAGAAAGTCAAACTCTGTGTGTGTGTGTGTGTGGGATGATGGGCAGGGGTGGTTGTAGAGGGGGGTATCATTGGATGGTATGTTGTGAGAAGGGGTCTCCACTGATGGATGGCTGGTGTTCCTGGGTGGTAGTAGTGGGGGGTGGAGGGAAACTGTAGTCACTCCCCGTCATACCCTGACCCTACCCTACCCTACCCTGCAATTGGACCAAGTTCGGCAGAGTCGGGGGGGGGGTAGTGATGGTGGGGGCTGATCAACTGTTTTTTTTTTTTTTGTTACTGGGAGTAGTATAGTTCCAAAGAAAGAAAACATTTGATAATTTGTTTGTTTTATCTTTGTTGCTTTTTTTTTGTGCTTTTGGTTTTGGATTTTGGTGTATTTTTTTTTTTCTTTCCCCCCAAAACTTCTTTCATATAAGTTTATTAGTGGGAATCTGTTGGATTATTGAGAGCAATAACTTCATCCTTTTATATATATATATATATATATATATATATATATATATATATATATATATATATATATCTACACACACACTAGGATATATATATATATATATATATATATATATCTACACACACACTAGGATATATATATATATATATATATATATATATATATTTCTTACATGCACATACATACATACATACGTAC
>NC_142952.1:5704152-5721652 GCF_046866305.1 Octopus bimaculoides
AGCCAGGCGCCGACAGTGTCTGCTGCCGGTGCCGCTGTTGCAGACCCCGCTGCCCAGTTTAAAGCAGAGCAAGCCACAGTGTATGCGACAGCAGCAACAGTAGTGCCGCCTCCATCCAACGGGGGTGTCGGAGTTGTCCCTGGCGTGGAGCAGCAGACGGTAAGAAGTCGACCCATACATGTACGTCAGTATCTGCTCTTCTTTTGTAGCATGTTTCTTGCTGAAATACTCAAATACTCTCTCTCTCCGCTGCTGAGAGAGTTTGGCTGGTTGCAGTGGTTTGCTGTTTCGGTTTTCAGTACTTCTTTAAAGTTTTTTTCTTAATCATATTCTTCAATTGCTTATATTCTCAAAAACAATAACACACAAAAAAAAAAACATGAGCCAAAAGGAAAAAAAAAAAAAATTTTGATCAACTGAACTTAATCAAGTTGTCTCCCTTGCTTGGTGTTTATTTTCTTTCCTTTTATTTTGATTTTCTTGATTTTGAACACATCTACGGGGAGTTTTTTGTGTACTAATGGCTTGAATAATCAATCATTGGTGAGTAAATCTAATAAGATCTAAAAAAATGTCCTTGTGTCCACTAATTGGTGTTTAAAATCAGGTCCTCCATGGCCCACAGCCCACATTAATCTATAGCAGTGCTTCTCAAAATAAGCAGTATGCAGTACTGCTCTCTGCGCAAATGGTTGGCAGGGGAATTTGTCTTTTATGGGTGCTGAGGACAATAACGTGTCTGTCCAGATTTTATTTAAGTCTTTGATTTCTTACAAATTTTAGCACAAGGTCAGTAAGTTTTGTGGGTTGGTTACATTGACCCCCACAATGCTCAATGGACCCAGAAAGGATACAAAAGGCAAGGTCGACTTCAGCAGAATTTGAAACCAGAACATAAAGACGGATGAAATGCTGCTGCTAAACATTTTGCCTGGGCGATAACAATTCTGCCAACTCAACACTTTTCTGTTTAAATATTAATTTCAAAAACAATTTTAAAATCTGAAACTGAAAGAATTCCATCATATATATATATATATATATAGGAAGTGTCTTCTGCTGTAGCCTTGTGAGTAGATTTGGTTGATGGAAACTGAAAGAAGCTTGTCGTATATATATATATATATATATATATATATATATATGTTTATGAGTGTGTGTCTGTTTGTGTGTCTCTTGTCTTGCCATCATGTGATGGTTGTAAAAATTGAGCATTATCATTATAGAAGTGATGTTCGTTTTCCTTCATCTATGAGAAGCATGTCTGAAAAACAGGCAAACGTTGGTGACAGAAAGGGCATCCAGTCGTAGAAAATCTGACTCAACAAATTCTGTCTGGCTCATATGCAAGCATAGAAACGTGGATGTTAGAATGACTATGATGATTATGGTCAACTGCTTATGAGCTACAATCACAACAACATATATATATATAATATATATGTTTGTAAAAGAAAAAAGAAAGGGGTGATAAATTTTGAGAAGCACTGGGCTATATGTGATCAATCAAAATTTTTTGATCATTTGATCTTATTGGAGTTAACTCCCTTGTTTGTAATTTTTTTAAACGTGCGCTAGTGGAGACTTTTTTTTTGTCTACTAATAAATTAATTGCTTTGAAAAATCTCAGTTGATCGAAGTTATTATTAAACTCACTGTATAATTAATGAGAGTCTCTTAATTCTTGTATATATTTTGTGCAATTCTCCCGCCCTCAAGCTATTTTCATTCTGCCATATTGCTTATATATATAGGTATATTCATATCAAATAATATTATATATATATATATATATATATATATATATATATATATATATATATATATTAATTATACTATATAATATACATTTTATATATTATTATATATTACTTCTATAATATGTAATATATATTATATATCTATTAATTATATAATGTAATAAGATGTATCTGTATATATATATATATTAACTATATAATATATATATGTATAATAATTAATATATGATATATAATAACATAATATAATCTAATCTAATATATATATTTGTATATATATATATATATATTTGTATATATATATATATTTGTATATATATATATATTTGTATATATATATATATATATATTTGTATATATATATATATATATTTGTATATATATATATATATATATATATATATATATATATATATATATATATATATATATATATGAAAACGTTCCTTTAAATAACCTTCCTTTTTATTTAGCCAGCAAGGTTGAATTTGTGGGGAAATTTTGCTGTTATTTCTAGCATGTTTGTCACTCTGAAATAACTAAATATTTGTCATTTGAGAACTTTTTTCTGGTTGTGGTGGTTTGTTTACTCTTTTTGTCTCCCTCCTTCTATTTGTTTTTTGTTTTTTTCTTTACTTGTTCTTCTTCTTTTTCCATTTAATGTCAATGCTTGTCCCACTGTCTTTCCTTCTATTTACGCTTTCAGCATTTCAATGATCCGTTTTTTATGGAATGGACCCATGGAGTTTGTCTGGTTTTGACGGTTGTCACCGTCATCGTCGTCGTCGTCGTCGTCGTTGTTGTTGCTTCTAGTGTTGTGACTGTCGTTTAGCCCCAGGTCAGCTTCTCATTGATCCAGAAAAGACCTATTTTGTTTTATCTCTTTTATTATCTGTTTCAGTCATTGAATTACAGCCATGCTGGAGCACTGCCTTCAAGGGTTTTAGCCAAGCAATTCAACCCCAAGACTTCTTTATTTCAAACCTAGTACTTATTCTATTGGTCTAATTTGCTGAACCGCTAATTTATGGGTGACATAAACATACCAACACCAGTTGTCAAAATGTGATGGAGGGGACAAACACACACACACACACACACACACACACACACAGACAACACACACACACACACACATATATATATATAAGGCAAAGAACAAACTGGGGAAGATAATTAATAAACATCATCCTGCAAACATTAATTGGTGTTTGCAGGATGATGTTCGTTAATTATCTTTCCCATTTCTTTGCTTTATAAATTCTGGGTAAATTTTTGCTTTACCCCCACTCATATGAAGTATTTAATTTTTTTTTTTTTTTGTCAAACCACTAAAATGTGTGTGATTTCAGTGAGATTGGGCTTTTATTTCTAGCAGATTGTTCGTCCACTTAGAAGCACTCCCGTTGCTTCGTGGCGAAAATAATCTGAAGCTAAGACATACAAGAGTTGCTCCCCTTGAAAGCGCTTTTATTGGTAATTTTTTGTTTATAAACTTCATAATGTGTAAAGGTGTTTGTATTGAATTATATACGCACATAAGTGCATATGTATATGTACGTTCATCCAATACCAATATATATATATACGTATGTGTGTATACGTATATATATATATATATATGCATTTATGTGTGTTCTCATATATATGAGACTGAACCCGGAACCATGTGGTTGGTAAGCAAACTACTTACTACACAGCCACATGATAATAATAATAATTGTGCTTTCTATTAAAGGCACAAGGCCTGTAATTTGAGGGGAGGGTATTAGTCGATTACACTGTCCTCTGTGTGCAACTAGTACTTAATTTATCGGCCCCAAAAGGATGAAAGGCAAAGTCGACCTCGGCGGAATTTGAACTCAGAATGTAGCGACAGGCGAAATACCGCTAAACATTTCGCCCGGCGTGCTAACGACTCTGCCAGCTCGCCACCTTAATAATAATAATAGTCAAGACCTACCAAAAACTGAGCAAATATAAAGATCTTGAAACAGAAATGAGCAAAATGTGGAATCTGAAGACGAAAACAATACCTATTGTCATAGGTGCCCTGGGAATGACAGCGAAACGGGTTGATTACTACCTAGCTCAGATACCAGGAAACCCCAAAATGGCTGAAGTTCAAAAGATAGTGCTCATGGGAACTGCCCATATCCGTTGTAAAATACTGTCTATGTGATCTCAAATTTTAAAACAAGCGCATAATTTTCTTATGGTTTCTTAAACATTCTCTAGAACAACACTGTACAAATCCAAATATATGGTACCCTAGGCATAACACCTACATGAACTTCTAACGTGTTGTCTCTTGAGGTCTCTGGGTGAGACTTGGATCCAACTTGTATAAATGCAAAGCAAAAATCAAACATAAAATAATAATAATAATAATAACAACAACAACACTACATATATGGAGTGTATTATTTCTACATTCCCATTTTATATGTATAGCGATTCCTTGTCAAGCTATTTTAATTCTATAAAACAGTAAGAAATACTAACGTTACAACACTCTCCCAAACCCTGTTGTAAATTCTTCCTGACTTCATTTAGACATACATAGCATACATGCATATATATACATATATATAATATATATATATATATATATATAGTGCGTGTGTTTATATTCTTAGTTTTTTGACAGTATTAGTTTATTAATTCAAATACTATGTCACCTGACCCCACCCTCCTCTGCCACGACCCCACTCACCTCCACAGAAAACACAGAAAATTCTTGCTGTAGTTCAACTCTGGTCATTTTGTTTTGTTATGTTCGGTTGTTGTTTAAATTTTGACGCTTATTTTTAACCTTTAACCTTTCAATGTCATTTTTAACAACTTTTGGTTGGGTGTTTTCTTTGTTTTTTTTTCTTTTTTTTTGTTTTTGCTTTGTTTTTGTTTTCTCATTCTAGAGTGAGGAAAGGTTTGTGTGCGTACTTGCATATTCATGCACATGTGTATGTTCATATATATATATATATATATATATATATATATATATATATATATGTGTGTATGTGTGTCTATGTGATTCTATATACATCTGTCTGCCTCTATGTATTCATATATATATATACATACATATATATATATGTGTGTGTGTGTTCATATATATATATTTCTCTGTGTTATTTAAGCATGTGTGTGTTTGTATAAGTGAATATACATATGTATTGTTCACACACATATATACACACACACCCGTATGTGCGTGTTTATCCAGACCAATAAAATCAATTTGGTTCCACATGTGTATCAAATCTTATTTTTAATTGTTTTTTTCTATTTATAATTAAAAGATTAATTAACCATTGATTGAGGCTGGGATTCCTTCTTATTTACTCACGTGTATTGTATGTATGTATGCACACACGCAGACACACAGACACTCATGCCCACACATGTGCATACACAATCCATCATATATGTACATATATATGTATACTGCTGTATATGTATATACGTAAGAGAAACCAGTAGATACACTAGGTCAGGAGTAGCACTAGGTTCCATTGTCTGTCTTGGACAGTCTGACAGGCGCTGGCCGGCCAGAGAACTACCCAGGCTCCAGTTGTCTGTTTTGGCATGGTTTCCTAACACCAACCATTCAACAGTGTGCAGCTTATGTGGCGTTGGCATGAGTGGTTCTCATGTGATGCCGGAACGAGTGCCTGCTCATGTAGTGCCAGCACAAGTGTGTTTTATGTGGCGTCAGTACAAGTGCCGCAGCTTAGATGGCCGCAGTACGGGTGCTTTCTATGTGGCACCACCATGGGCTGTGAAGGCCTGTCTAATATACAGAGGAGTCCCAAGGAAACTGCCGGAGCCCCGTGGAGCTATTTAGGTGTTTTCGCTCAATAAACACACACAACACCCAGTCTGGGAATCGAAACCACGATCCTCGCATATCTCAGCCATTTGCCATCTTGGTGTTTTAAAGTGAACAACAACGATTGGTATTAAATGGCCATGGATGATAATGGTGGTGGTTGTGGCTGTAAGCATGGAGTGACTCCATTGTATTAGGTTGTCCATTAATTAATATTGCTGTCTCTTGGCTCGTCTATTTATTTATTAGAGGTGACTGGCCTTCGTTTCATTTACTATATATCTTATTAGATACAGCCCACAGACCCACATAATCATTAAAAACACACACACACACACACACGTGTTTATTAAACACATATATCGTTATGAATCATACATACCCATCTGCACACGCACATATTAATTAAAAACGCATACTCATTAACCACACACAAGTATATACACATGTTCATTAATCACGGTCTCAATCAACATATATATTCATTAATGTGCATGCACACACACACATTCTTAAACATATACAAACATGTATACACACACACACTTGCATTTATTAAATACATACTTAACGAACACATATTCACAAATACATACACATATATATATATCCATATATACATATACATACACAGGGGTAAATGGCAGAGTTGTTATGGTGACGGACAGACTGTGTTGCAATGTATGACCTGGATCTCTGTATTGTGAGTTCAAATCTTACTGACATCAACTTTGCTTTTCGTTCCTTCAGAGGTTGATAAATAAAGTACCAGCCGAGGGCTGATGCTGCCCTCTTCGTATCCCTCTCTCTCTTTCCTCGCCCCCTCTCTCTTCCTCTACCTTCCCTTCCCTTCCCTCCCACTCTCTGTCTTTCTCTTCTTTATTCTCTTCTCTCTCATTCTCTATTTCTCAATGCAGTGTTAATTCTTACATCAATTATGCTAGTGCGTGTATGTGTGTATGTGTTATATATAATCATCTTTATCATTTAACGTCCGTTTTCCATGTTGGCATGGGTTGGACAGTTTGACAGGTGTTCCAATGTCTGTTTTGCCAAGATTTCTACAGCTGGATGCTCTTCATAATGTCACCCATTTTACAGAGTGTACTGGGTGCTTTTTATGTGGCACCAGCCATATGTGTGTATGTATATACATATATGTATGTATACACACACACACACACACACATACAGGGTGTTCAAAAAGTCTCTCCGCAGTGAAGTTTTTTAAAGTCTTGTAAAGTCTAATATATTCTTTGGTAGTCTTATACCATCTTATAAATATTTATTTTGCTATAAAATACTTACTGCGGAGAGACATTCTGAACACCCTGTGTATATATATATATATATATATATATATATATATATATATATATATATATATACTTGTGCCCGCGGTATGTGTAAGGACTTTCAAGCGAGATCGTTGCCAGTGCCGCCGAACTGGCTCCTGTGCAGATGGCACGTAGAATACACCATTTGAGCGTGGCCGTTGCCAGTACCACCTGACTGGCCTTCGTGCTGGTGGCACGTAAAAGCACCCTCTATACTCTTTGAGTGGTTGGCATTAGGAAGGGCATCCAGCTGTAGAAACTTTGCCAAATCAGACTGGAGTCTGGTGTAGCCATCTGGTTCGCCAGTCCTCAGTCAAATCGTCCAACCTAGGCTAGCATGGAAAGTGGACGTTAAACGACGATGATGATATATATATATATATATATATATATATATATACTTATACATACACACACCCAATTGTGAATGGCACTGCTTACAATTGCCAGTACATTCCGTGTGGGAGGAAGAAAGATGCAAAAGAAGACATTGTTAAGGAATTCTGGATCAATATCCGACCGTAATTTCTTATTATTTCCTCTTAATGCTTAATAAAATTGGTTGAGTTGCAGTGTGCTATGTGGGAGGTGGATAGATATAGATGGTGAGAGATGGATTGCTAGATAGCGATAGATAACCAGAAATGGAATGATAGATTGGTAAACAGAAAGAGAGAGATAGAGAGAGAGAGTCCGTGATAGATAGATTAATGGATGGATAGACAGACATAATAGCTAGGGATACATACATGGAAAGGTTGATAGATAGAGACAGGTAGTCAAAAATAGATTGATAGAAACACTGACAGCTGAACAGAAAGAGAGGGAGAGAGAGAGAGAGAGAGAGAGAGAGAGAGAGAGAGAGAAATAGTCAGTGATAGATAACTGGATAGATAGATAGATAGATATTTAGGGTTGATAGATGTAGGTAGATAGATAGACAGGCAGATAGATAGATAAATAGATGGATAGATGGAGAAAGTTAGATAGATAGATAGATAGATAGATATTTAGGGTTGATAGATGTAGATAGATAGGCAGATGGATAGATAGATAAATAGATAGATAGATAAATAGATAAAGAGATAGACAGATGGATAGATAGATAGATAGATAGATAGATAGATAGATAGCAAGATTGATAGATGTAGATAGATAAAGAGAGAAAGAAATAATCAGTGATTGATAAATAGATTGATTGATAGATGTAGATAGATAGATAGCTACTGAGAGAGAGAGAAAGAGCTAGATTGATTGGTTATGTGTGTATGTATGTGTATTTTGATGTAGAAGTGTTTCTCTGTGTGTCTGAGTGAGTGGGAGTGACTCTGTGTGTGTGTGTGTGTGTGTGTGTGTGTGTGCGTGCCTATGACCTGCAAGTATGTTTCTGCACTATAGTGTTTGTGGTATATAATAATTATGAATGTGTGTGTGGTTCTGTATTGTAATGAACAATTTTCTGATGGACAGTTGCCAATGTATGTGTATAGGTTTGTATGGAGGTGTTCACACACGTGTGTGTGCGTGTGCATATGTGTGTGTGTGTGTGCACATCTCAGCAGGCTTGTACGGAAGTGTTTGTGTATGTATATATGTACATGCATGTATGTGTGTGCATGAAAATTTGGGCATGTATATATTTGCGACATATATGTAGATTTGTGTGTGTGTGTGTGTGTGTGTGTGTGTCAGAGGGCTGCTTTAGTAATAAACCTGTGTGTGTGTCTGTGCATGCGCATGTATGTGTGCTTGTTTGTTCTCTATTCCTATGTTCCTCTCTGTGTGTGTGTGTGTGTGTGTGTGTGTGCGTATCATGAATAATTTTCTAATAAGCTTCTGTATATGTGTGTGTGTATGTTATTTATTGTAATGATCCTCTCCCCATCTCTCCCCATCTCTCTCTTTCTCTCTCTCTCTCTCTCTCTCTCTCTCTCTCTCTCTCTCTCTCTCTGAGTGTGTGTATATGGACATGTATTGGATGTAGGCTTTTTTTTTTGATGGACCGCAGCCCAGTTTAGGTCAAAACTAGGTCAAGAGAAATTTACAAGTGTTGTCAGTCACATGACCGATTTTCTGATGCTCATGATGTGTGTGTATGTGTATATATATATATATATATATATATATATATATATATATATATATATAAATAAATAAAACAAAATAATGAATTGGTCAGTCACTGGACAAAAAAGAAAAAAAACAAAAAGAAATGCGTGGCTGTCTGGTAAGAAGCTTGCCGCCCAACCACATGGTTCCAGGTTCAGTTCCACTGTGTCGTACCTTGGACAGGTGTTTTTTTCTATAGCTTTGGGCCAAACGAAACTTTGTGGGTGGACATGGTACAGGCCAACTGAAAGAGGTCATTTGTGTGTGTGTGTGTGTGTGTGTGTGTTAGTGTGTTTATGTCCCCATAACTTAGTGGTTTGGCAAAAGAGACAGATAGAAAAAAACAGTACTTGAGGTCAGTTCATTTGACTGAAATATTCTTCGAGGTGGTGCTCTAGCATGGCCGCAGTCTAATGACTGAAACAGGTAAAATATAAAAAGACAGTAAAATACAAAAATAATGAATAAACATTCTTATCATGTGTGTATGTGTGTATTTGCTTGTGTGAATACTTTTCTATATGGCATTTATTTATGCGTGTAATTTCTCCACCACCACCACCACCATCATCATCATCATCATCATCGTTGCCATCACTGTAATGTCTATTTCTCCATGTTTGCATGGATCAGACAAAGTTCATTGAGGAAGTTTATTTTCCTACAGCTGGATGCCTTTCCTGTCACTAACCCCCACCACTTGTTTCCAAGCAAGGAAAATATTTCCCCATAACTAAACATGTTTGTGCAGAATGTTTGAAATGAATGGCATTCATTTTAACAACAGTCATATGATATCAAGACAAGGAGACACCGAAGCTGCTTAGAAATGATATCTGTGAGAATAAAATAGAAAAGAGAGAGAGAGAGAGAGAAAAAAATAAACAGCAATAAAATTTGGTTAAAAACAAGGCAAATCTTGTGCAAGGGGAATAACTCAGAATTACCTGAATCTTCCAAAGAAGAGTTTGTAAGATTCATAATCTTCTACTTGTTTCTGAACTTTTCTGTTTGATAATATATAGTTGAAAGTAGGAATTTTGAAACATGCCTGCATCTATCCAGCATTTCAGATTGTTTTTTTTGGCTTAAGACATTCATGTCATGAGATAAAACGAGTAACATTAAATTACACTTTGGTGAAAGGGTTTATGAAATTTTAGCTTCTGTGGTTGTATGTGTACACACAGACACACATATGTGTGTGTGTATATATATATATATATATATATATATGTATTTGTATGTATATATACATACAAACATATGAGTTGAAAGCTTTCATATATATTGACATGTGGGCATATATACGCACTTAAGAAAAATCAAGATCATAAATATGATGAATGGAAAAGGAAAAATAATCTTCTCATCAGCCAT
The DNA here is from genome assembly GCF_046866305.1 of Octopus bimaculoides. Classification (NCBI taxonomy): domain Eukaryota; kingdom Metazoa; phylum Mollusca; class Cephalopoda; order Octopoda; family Octopodidae; genus Octopus; species Octopus bimaculoides. The sequence goes on from NC_142952.1 coordinate 5,714,574, forward strand.
GACACCAGAATCAAATGTAGTTGCAACAAGCGGCAACTACTGAAAACTTTGATTATATGTATATATGCACACATATAGGCATGTATATGGAGGAATGTATGTATATGTATGCACACATATAGGCATGTATACTTGTGACACAGGCACACATACATCTAGGTATATGTATGTGTGTATGTGTGTAAACAGATGTGTATGTAAAAATACAAACTCATAAATACATTCACACAGATATACAGGCATATGTGCCTGTCTATATATATATATATATATATATATATATATATATATATATATATATATATGTATGTGTGTGTGAATATATATATATACACACAGATAAAGCATATATAGTTATAAATGTATATTCATCTGTCTATGCTTGGTTGAATACATCTGTATGTATGTTTGTATGTATGTATGTATGTATGTGTACATAGTTACAATCACTGTGTATTTACAAAAACGAAAAAAAAAAAGAAAAGAAAAGAACCCAACTAAAATCAGAGTAAAACAAAATTAATTAGAGACCGTCATAATGCAGCATTTTGAAAATGGATAGAAATTAATTTTCTCACTCTTTCTCTTTTTCTTTTTTATTCTTTTAGACAACTCAGTCCATTGTCTTCCTTTAATATTTCAAGCAAGCTGCAAGAGTTCCATTCATAAGAAAACTAGGTTATTTCACAGCTTGAGATAGAATTCATCTTTTTTTGGGCTGCATGGAATGCGGGCAGTCTTTTAGAGTGAAATGGATTAGTTCCTCTCTCACATGCAAACATGCATGCTTTTGCACACATACACACACATGCACATATATATATATATATATATATATATATATATATATATATATACATGCATATACGCTCGCCATATGTATCTGCGCACATTAGTATACACCCCGCCTCACATGTAATGTACAAAGTATATATTGTAATATCATACAAGGATTCGTATGTGTGTGTGTGTATGTATGTATATATATATATATGTACTCTTATGCATATACATATATATATATATGTATTATATATATATATTTATGTATTATATATATATATATATATATATATATATATATGCAAAGGTCAATCAGTGCATTGCCGACTCACTGTAGCATTCATACCTATGAATGTATGTGTGTGTATGTATATTTGTGTATGTATGTATGTATGTGTGTATCTCCTTCTCTCTCTCTATCTCTCTATCTATATATATAATTGAAATTTAGAGGTAATACTTGACAATTGTAAGCACCTGTGTATTCCAGCTAGTGGTTGCGGTGAAAGAATAAATTGTAAATCCAAAAGAAAAAAAGAAAAAATAACAACAAAACTACAAAGGATTCCGCGGTACACGTGTTTCAAGCTCTACATGTGCATAATATAATATAATATAATATAATATAATATAACATAATATAATATGTGTATAATCTACAATGTAAAGCTACCCTCAGCCGCAAAATTATCTCTCTCCCAGGAAATTATACCATCTCGACGTTGAAGTAAGAAGAAATGTGTGATGTAAGAGGTTGTTCTTAACCACCAACTTAACACTACACACTGAATCGTCGCAAGGTATGGAAGGTTTTCGAAGGACCTGAGAGATTATGTCCGGGTGGAGAATTATACCAGATATAGTACTATACAGAATACCGAAAGGATCTTCACCTCTTACATCACACATTTCTTCTTACTTCAACGTCGAGATGGTATAATTTCCTGGGAGAGAGATAATTTTGCGGCTGAGGATAGCTTTACATTGTAGATTATACACATATTATATTATATTATGTTATATTATATTATATTATATTATACACATGTAGAGCTTGAAACACGTGTACCGCGGAATCCTTTGTAGTTTTGTTGTTACTTTTTTCTTTTGGATTTACAATTTATCTATCTATATATATATATGTACACACACGTACATATTCATATATACATATTTAAATATATATTTATATATATATATATTTGTGTGTATATAAATGCATATATATATGTATATATATATGTTTATATTAAATGGCTGTGAACTTTTGTTTACAACTATTTCACTTTTACCTACATTCACCGTTCACCACCTGTCCACATAAACATAGAAAACACACCTTGATGTATTTGTACAAACACAGATGAACACATAATTAAAACATAGCACATAGTCACGCACACATACCTGTAATTGTATACTAATGCACACAGCTGTGCGTAGACAATGGTTACACCACGACTCACTGCAGGGCCTCTCACCTCTATGGTGTAATTGATAATAATGATGATGATAATAATAATAGTAATAATAATGGTGGTGGTGGTGGTTATATCATGTCCAGCTGTTATCACCTTGTTACAATTGTGACATGGTTGAGTGTGTTTTCTGGAGCACTGCCGTTACTTGAACAAATCGCCCGCAGGCGATTTCTTTGTAAGCCTAGTACCTATTCTATCGGTCTTTTTTGCCCAACCACTAAGTTACGGGGATGTAAACACACCATCATCAGTTGTCAAGCGATGGTAGGGGGACAGGCACAGAAACACACAGACATACATACATGTAAATATACGTATATATATATATATATATATATCTCTCTATATATATATACATATATATATGTATATATATCAAGTGAGCTTGGAAGCTATAATAGAAGACACTTGCCTAAGGTGCCTTGCAGTGGGATTGAACTGGGAATCATGTGGTTGAGAAGTGAGCTGAACTTCTTAACCACACAGCTACACCTTCATATATATATATAACATACATACACACATATATAGATATATATGTATATAAATTTGTGTATATGTATGTATATATATATATATATATATATATATATATATATATATATATACACGTGCGTATATATGTATATCTGTGTCTATATACATGCACACAGCCAATACTTTGAGGTAAATTTTCTACATATTTTCTGTCAATTTCTGTCTGAATTTGATTCTGCTTAATAGCAAGGACAATTGCCAAATTAGCGATCATCAACTTAATTAGTTCTCATGCACTCTTAATTAATAAATGCTTCGTTTAGATGAATTAAAATGCACCGCGTCATGTCTACTAGTGTCTACTTCCCGCACAGGCACACGTACATTAATGCATACACAAATGAGTTTCCATGTAGCTGTATATACATTTGTATATTTGTTTGAGTTACAGAATGTACATGTTATACATCTATCTATCTATCTATCTATCTATCTATCTATCTATATGTGTGTGTGTGTGTGTGTGTGTGTGTGTGTGTGTGTATGTATATATATCTGTGTTTATATGTATGTGTATGTTAATTCATAGTATAAGTGTGTATATACATATATGTATATATTTGCATATATGTATATACACACACATTTATGTGTATATACACACACACATTTATGTGTATATATATACATGTGTGTGTGTGTGTGTATTTGAAGATTAAAGTATGTGCATATGCTATGTATATACATATATACATTTAAGTTTGTGTAAACTACACATAAGTATATGCACTTACATGCATATATGTGTGTGTATATATATATATATATATATATATATATATATATATATATATATATATATATATATATATACACACACACACACACATTCATATATACATACATACATATATATATATATATATATATATATATATAAGTACATATACACACACACACACATAAACACAGGCAGGCACAAGACATAGTAACGTGTGTATAGACGCATACACATCACACATGCAAATAATCTATCAGTAATTTTGCAAAGTTATCTGCTCTTCCATTCGTTCAATTCTCTGGAGTTCTCTCCTCCCATCCTCCCTCTTGCTGCATCTCATCTTAGAGAGAGAGAAAGAACAAGAGAGAAAGAGAATGTAAGAGACAGAGAGAGAGAGATAGAGAGAAGGAAAGAAAGAAAGAAAGAGAGCAGTGTCTTTACTTTGGTGTAGTTTATCTCCCTTTGTACTTTGGGAAAATGATGCTTTTACATCTTCAGTTCTTCGTGTCTTTGGAACAGCGAACAGCGGTACCATTAATTATATAGAATTCCGTGTGTGTGTGTGTTTGTTGGGTTTGTGGTAGAAGACGAAGGATTTAACTTTTTTTTTTTTTTTTTTTGTAACTTCTTTCGTGACCATGTTACTAATGAAATACGCATCGTCTTTGAGTTTTAATTAAAAACTAATCTGGAATTCGGAATGATTTAATGGAATCGTTAACTCTGTCGTTATGAAACGACTGGTTTTTTTCTCCTGTCTGGGGATTTTTTTAAAATGTTGTTCTCACTTTACCATTTTGTCCCCCAGGGGGTTGGATTTACACAAGGTACCTGTCAAGTATCGAGTGATGATATATGTGACTACCCCCCCCCCCCCACAAGCCCTCCCCCACCCCACCTGTCTGTTCAAAGATTTGTGGCATTATCATCATCATCATCATCATCATTTAGCTAATGAAAGAAACTGGCATGGGTTGGACAGTTTGACTGGGCAAGCGCATTGGAAGGCTGCACCAGGCTCCAGTCTGATTTGGCAGAGTTTCTACAGATGGATGCCCTTCCTAGCGCCAACCACTCTGAGAGTGTAATGGGTGCTTTCATGTGCCATTTGTGTGACACCAGTATCTGCCACTGCGATTTTGCTCGGTTTGATGGGTCTTCTTCTCAAGCACGACATGATGCCAAATGTCTCGGTCATTGCCTCCATGGGGCCCAAAACTCAAAAGGAGTTTGATGTATACATATATATGTGTGTATGTGTGTATTTGTGTATACGTATATCTCTGTGTGTATACAAACACATGTATATATGTATGTGAGTGAGTGAGAGTGTGTATGTATGTATGTATGTAGGTACCTACTTGTATGTGAGAGAGAATGCCTTAGTGTATGTATGTATAAGTGTGTACTTGTGCGTTTCTGATAGCATTATCTGTTTGTGTGTGCATGTGCGCGCATGTGTGCATCTGCGTGTGTGCAAAATCTTATGCTGCCACAGCTTCTGTGTGCGTGTGTTCGGATTGATTCTGTGCCTGATCTCAATCTTCCGATTTCTTCATTCTTCAACTGTAGAATTAGTAAAAGTAGCGGCAGTGGTAATGCACACACACATACGTACACGCACATGCACATACATACTTGCACACGCAAACACACACACGCAAACACAAACACACACAAACATACACAAACACACACACATGCACATACATACTTGCACACACAAACATACACATGCAAACACACACATACATGCCCACACACAAACATACACATGTACATACATACATGCATACATACATACTTGCTCACACAAACATACACATACATGCACACACACACATAAATACACTCTTACATGCATAAACATAAACTCATGCACACAACACACACACACACACATGCACATTAAAAATAAACACATGCACACACATACACATACATACACACACATACACACATTTACAAGCACATACTCACAAACATGCACACCCACACAAACATACATGCATACGCACACATACTTATGCACATGCATGCACACACATGTACGCAATACAGACGTGCTTCAGCATATGCATAAGAATGCACCTGCATGCAGGCATACACACACACACACACACACACACACACACACACACATGCTTGCACATTGGCTCAAACACACACACATATAAGAGAAAATCTACATAAACATATACAGATCTGCATACACTAACACACACATAAATATCCATTTATAGAATGCACACATGCATTAATATTCCAAGGGTTCCAGACATGCACTTTTGTTTAAATACACACACACACAATTAACGAGTGCATATATACACATATATACATGCATACGAGGGGGTTGCTGAAAAGTCCCTGGCATTGAGTGAAAGAAAATACAGGAAGATAATTTAATTATGATTTTAATCAACATATTCCCCTCTCAGATTCACACACTTATCACAGTGGTCCTTCAGGTTTTGAAAACCCTGTAAAAGAACTCAGAAGGTTGGGCCTCCAGCCAGGCCTTTCACGATACCCTAAAAGCCTGAAAGTTTTCAGCACCCAGTCTTCTTTGTGTGTGTGTGTGTGTGTGTAAACACATGCAAGCAATAATAGATTATAGTGTAACACATGCACTCATACACATGTGTGTGTATATGTGTACACTCGTGAATATATATATCTTTCTATTTGTGTATATATTTATGTGTATGTATGTATGTATGTGTATATAGATATATCTATGTATGTATGTATATATATATTTGTGTGTGTGTATATGTATCTAGATATATCTATATAAATATATATATATATATATATATATATATATATATATATATATATCTGTATGCATATATGTGTGTGTGTGTGTATCTATGTATGTGAAAAAGTATGCATGTGTGTATATATATATGTATGTGTGTATATGTATGTGTGTGTGTATCTATGTATGTGTGTGTATATATATGTGTGTGTGTATATGTGTGTTTGTATGTGTGTGTGTGTCTCATGCACCATTTTCTTCCTGTTCTGCATTTTCTATCAAGCTACGACTAATAGTTCCTAACGCTGCGCTATCACTGCAACAACTACCACTGCCACCACCACCACCACCACAACAACAACAACCACCACCACCACCACCACCACTTCAACTACAACTGCTACTACCTCAAATTAACATCACAACCACAACCATTTTCATTGTCATCATCGATATCATCATCATCAGCAGCATCACCATGCCATCACTGCTACTACTACTACTGCTGCTGCTGTTGCTGCTGTGTTGACGTCGACTCTGACTCACTGTGGCACCGCCAACCATTAGCATAGAAGACACACACCAGAACCAAAGATGGCAGCAACGGAACTGCTCTGCTGGTTTCTACCTTGCCGCTACTGTTATGACCAACACCACAATCACAATCACAGCCACGACCACCACCTCTGATACGTTCCTTCCTCCTCGGAGAGGCCGAATCTTTCGAAGGTTTCTCACTGTGGCCTCCACACCACTAACACCACCACCACCACCACCGCCACTAACGACAAAT
>NC_142952.1:5729152-5741652 GCF_046866305.1 Octopus bimaculoides
ATATATATATATGAGTGTGTATACATATATGTATGTGTGTGTATATGTATTTACGTACATGTGTATGTATGTGTGTGTATATATATATGTGCATACATTTATATATGCACATTTGAATGCACACAGCTTAGTTTCATTTCACCATCGCGGGAAAAACTAAGCTGGGAAGATTACCTTCAGAGCTGAATTTTCTATATTGTGTGTGCGCACATGTATATATATATATATATATATATACACACACACACGTGTGTGTGTGTGTATAACTATAGACATGCAATTACTATTGTTGTGTCTGTTTATGGATGTATAATATATAATTTTATATATATATATATATATATATATATATATATATATGTATCTGTATGTATATACGTATATGTATTCAGACATGGTGTTCCTGATATCCTGATATATTCCTGTGTATGAGTGTGTATGTATGTATGTATGTATGTATGTATATATATATATATATATATATATATATATATATATATATATATATATGTATATAAATATATGTGTATAATGTTACATATTCATGTGCCTATACACTCACACACACACATGTAGTGAGAATGGCAAAGCGGAATGCAAATGGTTTAGATGTTGGTGGGAAGATCTCGGGCACCGCTTTCTGCAGACAAAACGTATTGGATAGTTTTCTGTTCTTTATTCTGAGAGACCTAAATATTGTTCCTTGGAATGTATAAGGTTCAGATTTATATGACACACTCAGGCACACACACACACACACACACACACACACACACACACATACATGATGATGATGATGATATATATATAGTATGTATATACACTTATGTATATCTATATATTCTTATACACACAAATTTATACATATATATCACTTTATGTGTGTGTGTATATATTTATATATATATGTGTGTGTCTGTCTGTCTTTATGTATATATATATATGCCTATATATATCATTATGGATGTTTAATGATAATAATAGTGTTATATGTGTGTGTATACATGTATGGATGTGTATGTGTGGGTGTGTGTATATATACATAGATTAGAAAGAGAGAGACATAGACATACATAATGTGTATTCAGACATACACGCACGCATATATGTATATGCACACATGGATTCGTATGTGTGTGCACATATATATATCTATAAATAGATGTCTGTGTATGTATGTACATATAATATATACAATATATGCATGTATATATATATGTGTGTGTGTGTGTCTGCGTAAATCTGTTTCCCAACAGGCATGTGTATTGCAAAACAGCCCCTATAGTGCTTTCCCCATATAAAACAAAATAAAACGAAACTAAAGACTGCACCCAGTACACACTGTAGTGAAGTGTCTGATGCGAGGCAGGGAATCTGCGTTTAGAAAGGATGGTACAACACAGTAAGATATGGGCCTCCAACCTGCCTGGAGGGCCACCGACTGTGCGCCTGAAGACTGGACTCCAAAACTGCAATGACCTGTCCAACCTTATGCCTGTTATGGAATAATGTGCATAAAACGATGATGATGATGATAATATTAAGTGTGTGTGTGTCTATATTCATACACACACACACACGTCCAAATATAGCGCAGTTTATATATGTATATATACTACATGTATGTATGTATATATATTCTTTTATTTGTTTTCACCCAAGCGGCTGCGGTCATGCTATAGCACCAAAAATTATACATACATACATACATATATATATATATATATATATATATATATATATATATATATATATATATATATATATATATATATATATATATTGTGTGTGTGTATGTATAATTCATTTATAAGTTGCATTTTGTGCTTGATATGTATTCAGTATATTTGGTACTTCTGAAGCCAGCATGGGAAACAGATTTTAAATGATGGTGATGATGATGATGACGATGATATTTTTGAAATAGTGTGTGTGTGTGTGTGTACACATACATAGGCACATGCATATATTTCTTTTAAAGCCAGACAACATTGTCAGGATATCTGAAAGTACATAGGGCACCCATTTGTACTAAAATCATTATATCTTCTCCTTTAACAGTACCCTCAGATGCATCACACACACACACACACACACACACTCACACAACCTCATTTTCACTTTCTTTGAGAGAACTGATGGTGAAAAAAAGCCATGCTGTGGGCCAAGGAGTAAACTAACCACCTGCACACACCCACACACACACACACACACACACACACACACACACACACACACACACACACTACCTCCCCCTCTCTGTTTCTCTGTCTCCTTCCCTTCCTCCTTCATTGTACCAATATTGCTCTGTTCCTTCCAGTCTACTCTGCCAAATGTCCCTGCAGTCTGTCTTCTTTCAATGTCTCTGTCTGTCTGACTGCCTGATTGTTAGTGCTTTTTTTTTTTTTTCCAAAAATTTCTTCACCACACTTTTCTCTCCTTCCAAACTCTCCATTTTAGTATTTTATTTTTCACCCAGTTTCTGTTTGTCTTCCTCTATCTCTGTCTATCTGTCTCTCTCTCTCTAAATATATACATACTCATATATTTGTGTGTCTATCTATCTATCTATCCATCCATCTATCCATCCATCCATCTATCTATCTATCCATCTATCTATCTATCTATCTATCTATCCATCTGTCCATCTATGTGTCTATCTATCCATCCATCCATCCATCCATCCATCTGTCTATCTATCTATTTATCTGTCTATATATATATATATATATATATATATATATATATACACACACACACAGAGATAGAGAGAGAAATGTTTTTTGCTATATATGGTTGAATATGAATGTATTTGTGTGTGTATATATATGTATGTATGTATGTATGTATGTATGTATGTATACCTCATTTTGTAAAATTTTAATCAAAATTACTTGATTAACTGCAGTGAGTACGTTCGTCATTAATATTTGTGTCATTAATATTTGTGTCAGTATATGTGTGTGTGCAACTTGCTTTCACTGTCACTTTCTCACTCTTTCTGTATGTGTATTTATACTTGATAACCGATGCTGGTGTGTTTACGTCTCCGTAACTTAGTGGTTTGACGAAAGAGACCGATAGAATAAGTACTAGGCTTACAAAGAATATGTCCTGGGGTCGATTTGCTTGACTAAAAGGCGGTGCTCCAGCATGGCCACAGTCAAATGATTGAAACAAATAAAAGAGTAAAGAGTAAAAATATGTGTGTGTGTGTGTATATATATATATATATATATATATATATATATATATATATATATATGTATATATATATATATATACATATATATACACACATATATATATAATCCGTATATGTGAATTGCGTCTGTGTATTCCTTCTCATTTCTTTTCTGAAACTGCACTCATGCTGGGGGAACCATTGTATGTGTGCGTTTATCTATCTTTCTTTCTTTTTCTGTCTGTCTGTGAGTCTCTTGACCCTTTTAACGGTCTGTATTCTAATTTAGGTATGAGTCTATTGCTGTTATGTGGCCACCACTGCAGAGCAGGCCACTCTTGAGTGTGGACTCTGTGTGTGAGAGAGAGAAAGAGAGACGGAATAATAAGGAGAATGAAGGGCCACTCCATTTCTTTTACCTTCAAAAACGATTACAGTTCCGTTTTTTGGTCAATGTGTTTAGCCCTGAGTTTTTTTTTTGAGAAGGATAACAGGCTGTCCCCGCTTCCCTTGATCACCAGATCTGTGATCAGATATATTTACAACCATGACCATCTCATCAATTTCCACCCCTACCCCCCACCACACTAACCTCCTTTTCAGAAACAAGTTTAATATTCAAGGGAAATTTGACTGCTATTTCTAGCAGGTTGATCCATCCTGTAAAGACTTCTAAGATGGTTTGCAAATCTTGTTTCTATTGTTTAACCCTAGTTCAACTCTGATTCTCTGATTCAATATATCTGTGATCATGGAAATTCCCGCCCATGGCCATCCAGTCTGTATCACCTGTCAAGGACTATATTAACCCCTGCAGTTTTCTGACTGACCACCTATATGTTCCCTTGTGTGTTATTTCTACTTCTGTTGATAACTGGATGCAATTTTAGGGAGATTTGGCTGTTATTTTTTAATGGGCCATTTGACCATGTGTATTATTTCTACTTCTATTGATAACTGGATGCAATTTGAGGGAGATTTGGCTGTTATTTTTCAATGGGCCATTTGACCATGTAATGTCTCTCTTCACAAAAATATTGCAATTTATTTATAAATTCAAGATTTATTTGTTCCTTTTTTTTTTTACAATATTTCTGTTAGAAAACATCACGTTTATTTTAATTAATTTTGAAATGGAACCTGGTGCAGCTAGCTCTCTGGCTCACCAGTTCCTGTCAAACCGTCTAACCCATGCCAGCATGGAAAGCGGACATTAAATAATGATGATGAGGAATTTAGCAAAATAACTTTGTCATTATTAATCTGGTGTAAGATAGCAAGCCTGCAGAATCGGTAGCATGCTGGGCAAAATGCTTAGCAGTATTTTCATTTGTCTTTATGTTCTGAGTTCAAATTCCACCGAGGTCGACTTTGCCTTTTATCCTTTCTGGGTCGATGGAATAAATAAGTAACAGCTAAGCACCGGGGTTGGTGTATTCAACGTAATCTTCCCCCCAGAAATTGCTGGCCTTGTGCCAAAAATGTGAAACCATTATTGAGCTGAAGTTTGGAATATAAATTAATATGGAAATCCCAAAAACCACAAGATAATTCCTGATTAATTCAAAACAAATAAGCATTAAATCTCATTAAATCTCACTGAGTAATCTGAGCATTAAAGGGTTAGAACATGATTCTCTTATCATAGACCTAAGGTGGCTCTCTGGCATTTTGCAGCCGAAATGATTTAAACCTCTAGTATAGAAACTGGCTAGATCTGTCCCAAATGTTCTACCCAGTTCAAATGTTCAAACGAATCATATCCAGCCTCTTTCATCTACCCTACAATATCATTCTAAAAATAATCATGTCATTGAAATCTCAAAGGTATGAGATAATGTGTGATTAATTAAAAACAATGTGAATAAAAAAGCATTACATTGGACAGAGTAACTGGAATGCTAAAGGGTTGGAACATGATTTTTTTTACCATAGAACCTAAGATTGGTCTCTTGTATCAATTGATTTTAAATATAACAAAGAATTTAGTGAAGTAACTTAGTTATCATTAAGCTAGTGTTAGAAACATAAATTGTGAGTAAGGTTTGGTAGAAGATTTTAATTCAAAACTTACGAAAACAAGGCATTTGTACTACAGAGCCAAAGCTAGTTTCAGCCGGGTTGGTATCAAAAGGGTTAAACCCTTTTGTATTTAAACCAGCTGCATCTAATTCAAATATTCTATTTGTTTTATGTTAAAACTGGACAGATCTGGCCTCTCACACCAACCTTACAATATCATTCTAAAACTAAACAATCACATTGAAATCTCAAAGCTACAGGATAATGCATGATGATGTGTTTGTGTTTGTTCCACTCACCACATGACAACTGGTGTCGGTTTGTTTATGTTCCTGTAACTTAGCAATTCCGCATAAGTTCCATTGTCTATTTTGAGGTGGTTTCTACAGTCAGATGTCCTCCCTAACGCCAACCACCTCACAGAGTGCACTGGGTGCTTTTTATGTGGCACCTACATCAACCCAGTCACCAAGTAATTTGCAAGACAACATACACACACACACATTCATATGGGGTGGGGTAAGTTTTTAATATTTTCACTGCCCCATTTCCAGATGGTGTTCATACAGTATAAGACAGTGCCTTTCCTGTACATGTATACACACATATAAATACACACACACACACACAGGGATACACACTAACACATACATATATATAAAACTAAGCAACAGATGGAACCTACTTACCTTGCTTCGGTTTGAAGATTGACCGTCCCTGTATGTGTGTGTGTGTGTATACACAGATAATCATGTCTACAATTGTATACATGTGTTTGTGGTATTTTGAGTGCGTGCGTGTGTATAAAATACAGGAAACATAGTATTTTGTATTTTATAAAACATTCACGTGTTTTGATGAATTACTGCTAGGATTACATAACTACTTGTTGAAACATAAAATCTTTTTAAAAGCACCTCCTCAGTGTTTAGCAAACTGATATATTTGTGTGTACATTTAGAATGTGGCTGAATAAGTGTCATGTATATATGTGTCTGCAGATGTATATAAATGTTTCAATAGCTGTGTGTATGCAGAAATATTATACATGTCTGTATGTGTGTATGTAAAGGCTTGTATAATCTAGTTAGTGTTATTTATATCAAGTATGAAGTACATATAATTTTCATATAAATGCATTAATGGGTGACAGACATGGTCTGGTGGTTAAGAAGTTTGTCTTGTCATTGCAACATCTTGGGTTTGATTTGCATTGCATCTTGGGTAAATTTTTTGTTTATTTATTTTTTTTACCTTAAGCCTTCGTTTGGGTGATTCCAATCTTTGAAGTGAAATTTGGTTGGCAGAAACTGCATGGAATCCCATTGGATTATTTATGGATTCACTTCGATTTTGGTTGAAGATTATTGCATCAAGGATGTGCATGTCTGAGGAGTACTCAACCACAAGCGGATTGTATCTCTACCTCAAAGGACTAGATTTGCCATGTACTGTGGCAGACAGATCATGATAGGATTGATCATTTCAAGGACACATATGGATATTTATTGAGGCAGATTTTCGATGGTTGGATGTTCTTCCTGTTGCCAACAATCAACTGTTTCCCAAGGAAGGTAATATTTCCCCATGACTGAACATTTTTTAACAGAAGATTGGATATAAACAACAATAGTATTTGTATGGATGACAATGTTTATTTTACAACTGTTGTGGGATGGTGATGACAAGACAAAGAGACACAAATGCACACACACACACACACATGTAAACACACACACACACACACACACATGCACACACACACACACCACACCCTATCACACAGCATAATCCCTCATTGCAGACCAGCTGCTGACTGATAGGGTTTAAAACACAAGGGACCCATATTATTCGAGTTTCTTCTACATCTTTGCCCTTTGGAATCTGATTCTGAAGGAATGCTTTTGTGAACTAGCAGATGTCTTTTAAATCCAGATATTGTCTTAGAAGTTTTGTGACATATGATACATATACATGCACACGTGTGTGTGATGAGTTCTTTTCAGTTTCTGCCTACCAAATTCTCTTACAAGGTTTTGGTCAGCTTCTGGAGTGCTATTATAGAAGACACTTGTCCAAGGTGCCACACACAAGGACTGAACCTGAAGCCACATGGCCACTCTGTATCAATAGGTCCTTATATGTACGTCAATATGTGGGGTATGAAGGCAGTGACCTGGCAGAATGGTTAGCACACCGGGCGAAATGCTTAGCGGTATTTCGTCTGTCTTTATGTTCTGAGTTCAAATTCCACTGAGGTCGACTTTGCCTTTCATCCTCTTGAAGTCGATAAATTAAGTACCGGTTGCATACTGGGGTCGATCTAATTGACGGGTCCCCACCCCCAAAATTTCAGGCCTTGTACCTAGAGTAGAATATGTGGTGTGTGTTTTTGAGTGTATGTATATGTATGTGTGTGTTTGTGTGTGTACGTGAGTCCGACCCTTGCTAGCATGGAAAATGGACGTTAAATGATGATGATGATGATGTTAATGCTTGTTGTGTTTGTGTGTGTGTCATTGTTCGTATGTACGTTTGTCAGTGTCTGTCTGTTGTGTTGCTGTTTCCATTTTTCTTCTTCAGTGGCGCTAAGTAAATGGCACAACTCCCCTCTCTGTGCTCTATCCCCCTCCCACGCTGGACAAATACAACATGGTTGAGTTGTGTAACTTGCCTAACGACTTAATGTCGGCCTTGTGGGCAAATGGTGGCGGGGTAGTATTTAGGGTGGAAGAAATGCCTTGAGGAGGAAGATGAAGATGGTGAAGAGGAATCAATGGCTTCAGATTAACTGGGGATCTAAGAATGGTCTGGTGGTGGTGGTAGCGGCAGGGTGTTTAATAGGTGGAAGAGATGTCTTGAAGGTTGGTGGGGGAAGTGACTGGTGATGTGGGGCAGATGGTTGGAGGTGGGGAAGTCTGAACAAAAAAGAGGAGGAGGCTGAAGATGAATGGGTGGGGATGTGGGTGGTCTGGGACAGATGTGTCACCCAACAATAGAACATTCTTGCAGAGTGAGGGGTGGTGGTGGGAGGGCGTTTTCTTGTTTCGTTTAATATTTTATACCATCTCCGCAGTTAATCGTTACCGCCCCCCCCTCCCCACACGACCCTCCTTGCAGATTTTCTTAATCTTTCCCCCCACCCCCTGCTAGCTTCTTAACGCTAAACACAGACACACATTGTACACATGTGTTTGTGGATGCATGTATATATTTGTGTGTGTATATGTGCCGGTGTTTATATGTGTGTCTATATATTCATATATTCCTCTGTGTGTGTGTGTGTGTGTGTGTGTGTGTGTGTGTGTGTGTGTGTATATATAGGTCTATATATATATATATATATACACACACACACATATGCTTACTCACCTATACATGTGTGTTTATATATGTATATATATTCAATATATATATATATATATATATATATATATATATATATATATATATATATATAGGCCCGTGTATGTATATATTGACAAATCTGCGCACGAGTGTATTCTTCTGTCCCGTTCTGCTTGTCAGTTTGTCTTTGTTTATCACAAATGCGATTGTGGTTGTGGTGATAGCTGGAATGGTTTTCCTGGTATTTCTTTCAAATTCTTCCCGCAAATGATTTTCTTTCTTTCTTTCCTTTCATTCATTCATTCATTCATTCATTCATTCTCTCTTTCCTCTTTTTTTTTTCAGTCATTCTCTCCTTTTCTTTAAACATTTTCAGCTTTTCTTTCTCCAAAACACCACCACCACCACCACCACCACCACCACCACACTTATCCTCATCCCCCAACCCACCCCACACTCCAGTTGCTGCCATTTCATTCTACACACACCGTCTCAATACCTTGTCATTATTCGCTTCTCTCTACTGTCGAAGTTTCCGTACTTTCTTCTTCATTTTCATCTAATTCCTTTGATTACTTCATTCCTACTCCTGCCTACAGTAGCATCTAATTTCAGATTCTTTTTCTCTTTTAACAGCTGCCCTACTTTCACTTTCACATTTCCCCACTACCACCTTTCTTCATTTCTTTCACTTCCTTTCTTTCCCTCTCTCTCCCCCTCTCTCTCCACAAGCTCAGTTGTATTATCCTGTGTAAATAAATACATCCATCTACTCAGTCATTCTATTCAGAATCTCTTGTAGTGGTGGTGGTGGTGTGTAGAGCGGTGGTGACATTCACTCACTTTCCTGTCTGTCTGTTTTTACGTTTCTAAGCCTGTGTCATGTTCTCCTCAACCTCCCTCCTTCTCTCCCCTCTCGTCCTTCATCTCCCTCGCTTCCACCCACCCCACCCCACCCCACCTCCGCTTCCACCCACCCACCTCTACACCGTTTCCAATATCACATTCCAATCAATTTTGCAGCGTTAATGGTTTCTTACATCATCGGCACAACGCCGCAAAAATTCATAATACGACATATTTAAGAGGAGAGACGAGACGAGACGCGACGCGAGGTATAATCAATTGTATTGCTCCTACCGACTTTCCCCCCCCACTTCTCCCTCCCCATATCTCACTCCATCGCTCAACCCCCCCTCACTCAACGGTACTTACTAATAATTTCCTTTGAAGAAACGCATATGAAACAAGACAAAGTCGACTTTGACACGGCGTGACATGACGTGACAGGGATTGAACTTGTAATTCACTGATTTGAATCTCGTTTGTCTGTTGTGTACTTTGAAAGGTTTAGAGGTCAGCCCTGATGGTACTCTCTTTACTCTTTCACTCGTTTCAGTCATTTGACTGTGGCCATGCTGGAGCACTGCCTCTAGTCGAGCAAATCGACCCCAGGACTTATTCTTTGTAAGCCTAGTATTTATTCTATCGGTCTCTTTGCCGAACCGCTAAGTTACGGGGACGTAAACACACCAGCATCGGTTGTCAAGCGATGTTGGGGGGACAAACACAAACACACAGGCATATTCACACACACACACACACACATACATATATACGACGGGCTTCTTTCAGTTTCCGTCTACCAAATCCACTCCCAAGGCTTTGGTTGGCCCGAGGCTATAGCAGAAGTCACTTGCCCAAGGTGCCACGCAGTGGGACTGGACCCAGAACCATGTGGTTGGTAAGCAAGCTCGATAGGATTTGAACTCAGAATGTAAAGATCAATGAAATGCAGTTAAGCATCTTGCCCATCATGCTAACGACTCTACCGGCTCACTGCCTTATAGTAATAATGATTGTCAGCTTTGTTGATTTTGACGAATGAGTGTTTGGAGGAAAAGGTTTAACCCTTTTGACACCAACCTTAGCCACAATTTATGTTCCTAACATTAGCTGAATGATAACTAAGTTATTTTACTAAATTCTTTCTTATATTTAAAGTAATTTAAAGAAACAGCATCTCAACAGAAATATGGTAACAAAAGGGTTAAAATATATAATAGAGAAATGATTCTTAACCCTTTCATTACCAGCCCAGCCGAAACCACCTCTGGCTCTGTAGTACAAATGTTTTGTTTTCATAAGATCTGAATCAAAACCTTAGCCACAATATATGTTCCTAACATTAGCTGAATGATAACTAAGTTATTTTACTAAATTCTTTGTTGTATTCAAAATAATTGTAAGAAACACAGAGCATCTCAAAAGAAATACGGTAACGAAAGGGTTAAAAGAAAAGAAAGGATTAAAAATAGAAGCTGCATCTATTTGTGATGTATGCATGATGGTAATTTGAGTCCAGATATGGATTTTGCTATGAAATCAATGGTGGGGTGGGGTTGGATTTTTATTTTGCCTCATATTGGACAAATGTGTCTGTTGCTTACACACTTTTCTATGAGACTGAAGCATGGACTTGTTACTCTAGACATATAAAGCAACTCGAAACCTTTCATATGTGCTGTCTGCACAATATCTGCAACATAAAATGGCAAGATAAGATATCAGA
This sequence comes from Octopus bimaculoides, assembly GCF_046866305.1. Lineage (NCBI taxonomy): Eukaryota > Metazoa > Mollusca > Cephalopoda > Octopoda > Octopodidae > Octopus > Octopus bimaculoides. The sequence goes on from NC_142952.1 coordinate 5,740,279, forward strand.
TGTCTAAATTTTAGAAGAATGCAATATCTCTGGTATCGAAGGCATGCTGTTGTGAGAATTCATTTCAGATGGGCCGGACATGTTCAAAATACAAGATGATTGCATTCTGAATATTCTTTTGTGTGGCCATCAAGTAGAAGGATTCCGCAGTAAAGGACGGCCTCTGCTTAGGTATAAGACTAAGTTGAAGCAATCACTAAAATCCCTATAGTTTAATTATACCTCTTGGGAAAGTTATTCCCTAAAATGTACCATGATGCATCTAAGCAATTCTAAACAAATTATATCCTGCAATCAACAGTAGTAGTAGTAGTAGTAGTAGTCTTTCTATAAGCACAAGGCCTGAAATTTGGCAGGAAGAGTACTCTTGGGAAAAGGGAAGGCTAAGTCAACCTTGGCAGGATTTGAACAGAGAATGTAAAGATAGATGAAATGTTGTCACTGCCTTAATAATAATAATAATAATAATAATAATAATAATAAGAAGAAGAAGAAGAAGAAGAAGAAGAAGAAGAAAAATGTGTTCTGATTTTTGCACAAGACTAGCAGTTTTGACAAGACAGTGTAAATCAATACTGCTGACCCCAGTATTTTACTGGTACTTTATCTCATTGACCCCCAAATAGATGAAAGGTAAAGCTGACCTCGGTGACATTTGAACTCAGAATGTCAAGACAGACAAAATGCTGCTAAGTATTTTGTCCTGTGTGCAAATGTTTTCTGCCAGCTCACTGCCTTAATAATAATAATAATAATAATAATAATAATAATTATGAGAATATATAAAATGCATGACTGGCATGTTTGGAATGGCTTTGATCATGGATCACTGAACTAGGGCTAAATGACATCAGCACATTAAATTGTGTAGTCTAAAGTATGCTGGGTCTGAAATGAAAATTAAAAAAAGTATTAAAAAAAAATCAAAACATTATTGTCCTGACTGGAATCTCTTTGATTAGAGTTCTTGCAGGATCACCACAATAACAATAGCAAGAACAACATGACTAACAATAGCTGCAAACCTTCACCTTCTCTCATGATGTGGCAGTGGCAATGGGAGGCTGAAAAATCACCTTAATTATGATTTTAATTTCAATTAAAAGTAACAACAAAAAAAAAACCAAATTAATATAATGCTTGTCTGTGAAAATAGTTATTTTAAAAACGAAAAAATAGCAAAAATTGAAATTAAAAAAAAAAACATTCCTCTCTTCAACACCTTCCCCCCACTTCTGTAATTTGAACTTGAAACCATTTCTTTCTTCTCTCCACTTTGTCTTTATTTCCATCCTCTTCCAGTTCTCTGTTTCTACTTTCACTTTTAGTAATCCCATCCTTGCATCTCTCTTTCTTATACCCCTCCTTCTTGTG
>NC_142952.1:5746652-5751652 GCF_046866305.1 Octopus bimaculoides
ATGATTGACCTAACAGTACATTGTGTGTGTGTGTATGTGTGTCGGCAAAAGAGACTGGTAGAATAAATACTAAACGTTACAAAGAAGTCCTGGGATTAATTTCTTTGACTAAAACCCTTTAAAGTGATGCTCTAGCATTGGTCACTTTATGTGACTGAAACAAGTAAAAGAAGAATAAAAGAATACAAATGATAACAAGAAGACGAAGAAAATTCTTTAACCCATCTTTTATGATTTGTTACAATTGTTTCTGTAGCAACTTCATTTGCAACACCAGGTTACGCAAAAAATTCAAAGTGAAAATTTGCTTAATTTTTGCAGTTTTAGACATTAGAATGGCACTCCATCAGACTGGCATCAAAGGTGTGCTCTCTCTCTCTCTCTCTCACACTCACACACACACCTGTGGTGGTGTAGTGCAGACGATTATTTTACCGTCCTGTAGTAGTTTTGGGCTCTGTCCCCTCTGTGCTGCTCTCTGGCAAAGTGTCCTATGTTACTGCTTTGGGCCAAGGGCTGACCAATGCCTCAAGAATAAATTTGGTAGATGGAAACTGTAGGAAGCTTATAATGCAGTGTGTGTGTTTCACTAATGTATTTCAGCAATGAATAATAAACATTGGTGGGAACAACGATGTTTTTTTTTAATGAAGTTCTTTGTGATATTTGTTCTGCAGCAAGATAGAAACACTCCCTTATTGTTCTTGCTCTCAAAACAAAAATGCTGCATACACATGATCGGTCCAATGGAAACTGTAACGAATGGCATTATAGTACATCAACACCCAAAACATAAATTTAATGAATAAAATACAGCAAGAACTGTGATCTATTTAATTGACTCTGCTGTTTCTCCCAATTGCTGGCCTCGTGCCAATGCTAGAAACCATAGCTATTATTTTCATTGCTTTCATTGTTATTATTATTATTATTATTATTATTATAGTTATTATTGTTATATTTCACATTGATTTTATTTTCTGTCTATGCTAGCGTAAACCGTGGGATGGTTTTTATTTATGGGAACAATTGGTGCTTTTTTATGTCTGGATATATTTTCTACAGTTAACCATTCATCCATGGAGTATTGTTGGGCGAGCAAAGCTTACTTTCTTTTTTCTTTTCTTTATATTTTTGCTCTTTTTTTTTTTGTATTTTAAAAATTATTTTTTTATGTTGTCCAGTCAGGCAAATTAGAAGAAGCAGAGTTCATATCTTGCTTAGGGTCACAAACATATAAATCAGAGAATATAATATTTAGGTAGATACGAGGGTGAGTCAAAAAGTAATGCTATTCTGCTTAGGACAGGTGTAATTACCAACACAGGAACATGTATCATACATCAAAATGAAGCTGGTCCTCTGTGGATCACATCCCTACTTCTCAACATAGTCACCGTTTCTCTCAGTAGCAATGTTCCAACTTCGAATGAGAGCATGTATCCCTGCCCCATAAAATTCTTTGAGCCACTTCTTCACTTCAGTTTTCACTTCCTCATCACTGGAATAATGTTTGCCTCTAAAACCCTCTTTCGTGGCGCCGAAGAGATGATACGTTGTATGGTAGGATGCAAGGTTATTCCTTCACTTGGAAACAGATGAGAGGGGGCTGGCATCAGGAAGGTCACTGGCTGTAGAAAACTCTATTCCAAGTGGTTGCAAAATCAATTGCTGTGTTGTATACCCAAGTTGTAACTTATACAGCTTGAAAACGGCCATATTCAACCAGAATATTCTACCCCCTTTATGTTCAAACCAGCGAGATCCACCCTCTTACACTTATCCTACAATATTATTCCTAAAGTAAAGATTCATTTCATGGAAATCTCATAGCTTTGAGATAATACAAGATGAATTCAAAACAATGTGACTAAATAAGCATTATATTTCATAGGGTAATCTAAACAAATGCTAAATAACCGTTTAGCAAAATTATATAGTCACATCATTGAAATTTCAAAGCTACGAGATAATGCTGGATTAATTCAAAACAATGTGAATAAAAAAACATATTTGATAAAGTAATCTGAATGCTAAAGGGTTAAACATCTGTTGGTTGATTCCTGGATAGAAAGCATGGAACTATGAAGATGTTCCATAAAATTTTAATTTTGAGGGCAGCAGTGGTACTTAGGTGCCAGGCTGGATGTTTGCTTTTGAAACTTACTTTCTTGTCTGTCAAATACCAAACACATTTGACGCTTCCAAATGTTTCATCCAGTGTTTCCAATGTTTCAAATCCAGGTTTTGTCCCCGTTAACAGGGATAGCCGGGTCTACCTCAATACCATAGCAACCGAGGCAAGCAGATGCAGCCCACCCCCAGCCTTTGGACTGGCTGGTGCCCATTCTCCCTTGCTATCATGAGCCTTTTTTGGAGCTGGATTTTCTACAAGGAGCATGTTCTTGCTTACCCCCAAACTCAGTTTCTAGACATGAGTGGTTTCAAGACCAAGGCCTCTACCACGATTTCTAAGAAATTTGATGAAAGTTCATAAAATATTGTTGCATTCCAATAGTTATTATTTAGCTTTAAAATTAATGGTATTTGTTGTCAGTGGGCCATTTAGCTTAATAGTAGAGTATTCAGCTGATATCTGAGGGGATTTCACTCTTGTAGCTACCCACTGGCAACTTTTTCCATCATATAAGGGTAAATACCCGATCTTTCTCTGCTGTTTTCACAGTGATACTGCATTCAAAATTTATTTTCTTCTCTATAAAATACCAAACACATTCAACGCTTCCAAAGTTTGTTTTCTATAGAAATGGTAAGGAATATAAACCAGATAAATCGGGTGGGCTTTTGGCTGTATCTTTCAACTCCTTGTTGAGTGTAAACCATCCAAACATGCCTTCCAAGTCCTCTTCTCTTGTCCAGTATTGACCACCATTAGCTCATATCTACCGAGTCCCCCCTTTCAATCTTTTCTAACAGCTTTAGTTCTTTCCATTGCCTGTCAGTGTTGGATTCAAAATGTATTCCAGCTACCTTAAAAAAGGGGCTTTGACCGAATGATCTCAAAAGGGCTCCGACAAAGCAGTGTATTTCAACAGAAATATGGAAGCAGAAAAAATGGTTAGAGTGATCTAGATTAAAATCTTCTCTCAGAACTTCACGATAATTTATGTTCCAAACACAAGTGTAATGATAATTACGACAAGGTTATTTTACTAAATTTTGTCGTTATCTTCAAAATTAATTGAAACAAATGCAGTACAGATGCAGTGTATTTCAACAGAAGTAGAGTCACGAAAAGGTTAAATGTTTTTGCTTGTCAGGTCTGCTTAGAGCTATGCTAACCCAACACAACACGGAGGAGTGTATGATACCCCACAGACAAACATTAAATAACATGTTTACATGTATGATAACATGTTACAGACTTCATTGATTTTCCCACAGTTCCAGTATATTCCAGTATTTCTTAACAATTTTCATCTCATGCCACACTTTGAAGAAATACCTGTCCCTTGCCAAGTTTTTTGGCCTCATTAGTTACATTTAAAAATTGCTGGGTTTATAGGGGTGATGGTTTTCATCATTCTGACACAGAACAAAAATCAAAACTTACCAAATGCTGGTTGTGAATTTAACCCAGGTGACCCTTGATGTAAGATCAGTGGTTCTCAATTAGACCCCATATGGTTCCTGTGGGGCCGTATAAAATTTTTGGCGGTCTAAACAACAGAAAAGTAAATTGAGAGTTCACAATAGTATTTTAAGGATCTTTTTGTCTTTTACTTGTTTTAGTCGTTTGACTGCTGTCATGCTGGAGCACCGCCTTTAGTTGAACAAATTGACCCCGGGACTTATTCTTTGTAAGCCTAGTACTTATTCTGAGTGCCAAGTTATGGGGACGTAAACACACCAACATTAGTTGTCAAGCAATGGTGAAGGGACAAAAACACAGACACACACACACACACACACACACACACACACACACACACACACACACACACACACTTCGGGCTTCTTTCAGTTTCTGGCTACCAAATCCACTCACAACACTCTGGTTAGCCCAAGCTATAGTAGAAGACACTTGCTCAAGGAAGGAGTTGTACTTGTTGTAAATGAGATCTAAGCTGCCCTCAATCCAGGTTGCTCCCAAGGTACGTGAGTTACTGGCTGCAAAATTGATCGAGGTTGTCCACAAAATAGGTCAGGTACTGGCTGTAAATCAACCCTACCCACCAAGCAACTTTCAAAGTATGAATGTGCTGTCTGTAAATGAAATTTAGGCTACCCTCAAGGTAGATGCAGTACTTGATAGGAAATCCAACCCAGGCTGCCCTCAATGTGGGGGAGCATTGTTCTATTAGAAATTTACTTGCCTGAGAAGAACATTTATAGTTGTTTGATCTAATAGAAATAGCAGCCAAATCTCTCTTTACCTTTACTGTCTCAGAGAAGGACTCATTGGCTATATGTGGTTCTGGTTTTCTTGCACATTAGAAAAACAACAGGACAGTCATGGTGGGATTGCTTTTGGTCATAGGTCAGCTTGATCAGGGCTCACCCAGAGCAGCTAAAAAAGCAACATCAACAATGAAATAAAGCCAATGATGAATCCTCTACGTGGTTGCTTGACCTGCTTGAAATGGCAGCCAAATGTCCTTCAAACCCCACTACTATTTTAGAAGCTGATACATTGAGTGATAAACTAGATCAAACTCGGTTGGCACTGGAAAGCCATTTGTGCTGACCCTGGGCTAAACGACAACAACAACAATATAAGCAAGAATTGAACTCAGTTTTACTAATTAACATAAAAGTGTTACTGTTGAAGTGAATTTAGAGGGGTCTCCACTTTTGTGGTACCCTTATACGGCTTGATGAACTGAGCAGGGTGGGGAATTATGTATCTCGGAAGCAATCTTTGTGCTGTTGGCTGGATTTGAACTCCTGACATCCGAGGTCATTGTCCACTACATCATGGTCTTGTGTACTTCATTGTTCTGTGACCCCATTGTTTCAGCCAGCATGTGTGTGTGTGT
>NC_142952.1:5754152-5756652 GCF_046866305.1 Octopus bimaculoides
CTATCAACTCTTTACCATTTTTCAAATTCCTTTTCCATTGAACATTTTTCCTTTTTGATCTATCAGTCCCTGTTTCTCTGTCTGCCTAAGTATTTGTCTGTCTGTCTTTGCATATGTATGTGTGTACATCTGTGTGTGTGTATGTATATATATATATATATATACACACACACACACACACACACACACACACACACACACACACACATACATGCATATGACCATCTATCTATCTAGTTATCTATCTGTCTATCTGTCTGTCTATTTATCTATCTACCTATCTCTTTCCTTCACTATTCTGGTATTTCTCAATCTCTTCTTCTGTCTCACTCTGTCTAGTATCTTCTATCAGGCATGCTCACACACACAATATATATGTATGTCACTCTCTCTCTCTCTCTCTCTCTCTCTCTCTCTCTCTCTATCTCTCATATATATATATATGTATGTATGTGTGTGTGTGTGTGCCTAGCAATCTCTTTATTTACATATTTACCCCTGCATCTGTCTGTCAATCATTCAATCTATCTATCTCTTCCTTACTGTTCTCGTATCTATCTTCTATCACACCCACACACACACCATGTATGTCACACACACACACACACACACTACATATAAATATATATATATATATATATCTACCTACCTACCTACCTATGTATTTATGTATCTGTCTATCTATTTGTATCCATCCATCCATCCATCCATGTTTGTGTATCTCTCTCTCCTTTCTCTGTCAGTTTATCTATTTCTCCTCGCTATCTCTTTCTCTCTCTCTCTCTCTCTCTGTCTCTTTCTCTGTCTTTTCGTCTATTCCTCCATCAATCCATCTGCCTGTCTCTCTATTTATTTCTGCTGCTGTCTTCCCTGCCTTGTTCCCCTTCCAGACACTTCACAATCCTTTCTGTTCAGTCATCTGTCTACTCCCCACTGCCATCCAACCACTTCTAACCATATTCCATCAATACCAGAGAGAGAGAGTGAGAGAAAGAAAAAGAGACAGACAGACAGACAAACAAGCTTTAACACTCATCACAACAATTGAGTGAATGACAACCTGCTTACCCAATCATTTAATTGTTTATAAGCAGTTAATGTTTCACAATAAGCAGAGCTACATGGTTCTGTTTTTGTTTTTATTATAAATGGAATCTCCCTGTTATCTGTCTGTTTATCTGTCTGTCTGTCTGACTAGCTATCTTTCTGTCTATCTATCTATCTATCTATCTATCTATCTATCTATCTATCTATCTATCTATCTATCTATCTATCTATCTATCTACCTGTCTCTATCTATCTATCTGTTTATCTATCTATCTATCTATCTATCTATCTATCTATCTATCTATCTATCTATCTATCTATCTATCTATCCCACCTTGCACCCGTCCATCCATCTTTATGTTGTAAACAACAACAACAGCCCTTTCTACTTTAGGTAGAAGGCATGAAATTTTGAGGGTGCTTACCTGGTACTTATTTTCACCTACCCTGAAAGTCAATAATCAACTTTTGCAGAATTTGAACTCCGAATGTAAAAAAATGAATGAAATACTTACTAAGTATTTTGTCTGATACTGTCACGGTTTTGCTAACTTGTTGCCTTAACAATAACAACAACAACAACAACAATAATAATAATGCTGATGTTGATTTCAAATTTTGGTACAAGGCCAGTAATTTTTGGGAGAGGGGAATAGTCGATTGCATCGACCCCAGTGCCAAACTGGCGCTTATTTTATCGACCCCAAAAGGATGAAAGGCAAAGCTGACCTCGTTGGAATTTGAACTCAGAACTTGAAGACAGATAGAATGTAGGCTAAGCATTTTGTCTGACATGCTAACGATTCTGCCAGCTCACCACTTTAATAATAATAATAATAATAATAATAATAATAATAACAATAATTTTTATTATTATAATTATTATTGTTTTATTTGCCACAGAGGTGTAAAATGAAAGGGACATTACAAGAACCATTTACAATTTGTGGGGTGGGGGTTACATAAAATATGGGGGGAAGGGGAAGGAGGGGGAAAATAAATAAAAGAATACAAAATATGTGAACACGTTTATGATGCAATTCTCTTGATACAGGGGGAATCTCCCACTGGGGGTGACCAGGTTACACAATAGAACCAGGATCACCCTAACCCCCAAAAGCATGAGTCCTCACCCAACTGTCGATCTCCAATCTACAGGTGCTTGCTTAGAGTAGGCCCATTCATTCTAATAACCATTTTTGCCACTACAACCCTCCTTGTTTCAAATTTACTGTGAGGTAGCACTTCCTTTTCCATCATTCCTTTCCTTTTGAAACAGAACTTGAAAATTTGCTGAGAGCTTGACCGAAAAGGAAGATGTCTTTCCTCAAATTTTTGAGCCTTGTTCACCAAACAACCTTGTTCGCCATAGCGACCAGACAGAGGAGCATCGCCTGCCCTACCTTGTGAGTAGTGGAGCAATCCTCATAATTGATTCAGCTGATAGCCATAT
>NC_142952.1:5761652-5776652 GCF_046866305.1 Octopus bimaculoides
ACATACACACACAGATGCATGTACACACATGTGCACGCACACACACACACACACACACACACACACACACAGTCTCTCTCTCCTCTGTGTATAGTGTATTTACTTTAATCAATCCTGTTGTTGATACGAGCTAATGTTTTATTGTAAAACAGTTTGGTGCTATTGTAAGTGAGTGTGTGTGTCTCTGTGTGTGTAAGTGTCCATGTGTGTATTTGTGGGACATGCCTGTGTGAGTGTATTCATACAGATGTGTGTGCATATATATATATATATATATAGTGTGTATACATCTCTCCTTGTGCACACGTGTCTGTGTGTCTGTATGTATTTGTCAATGTGTGGGTGTATTTGTATGTGTGTATCAATGTGTGGTGTATTTATGTAATCCTTGTGTGTGCGTGCTTGCATTTGCAGTTGTTTTGTTAGTGCGTGTGTGTGTGTGTGTGTTTCAATGCACTTGGTTTTAATTTATATGGTCTTATACATACACACACAGACACACACTCATTAGCTACACACACACACACACACACATTAGCTACACAGACACACACACACTCTCCCCCCACATATACATACGCAAACACTTTCTTTCTCCACGTACATAAACACTCACATTCCCTTTCTTCCACACACACACACACACACACACTCTTTCCTTTCTCACTTTCCACACACACACACACACACACACACACACACACGATCTTTCTCTCTCTCTCTCCACACACACACACACACAATCTTTCTCTCTTTCTCTCCACACACACACTCTCTTTTTCCTTTCTCACTCTCCACACACACGCACTCTTTTTCTCTCTCTTTCTCTCTACACACACATATTCCATCTCTTTCTCTCTGTCTCCAACTCACACTCATGCATACAAACACATAGTGCATAAAATATGGCTACATATTTATACATCTTTATACTGACATAAGGACATTGTTGTGTTTCCAGTCTTCCTCAAAACATGTCTGGCCACAGATTCTAGCTGAGAATATTGCTTCCTTTTTGTGATTATTTGGGTTGGCAAAAGTCTTTTACTCTACCCTCGGACCAAACAAAGCTTTGTGAGTGGATTTGATAGACGGAAACTGAAAGAAGCCTGTCATATACATTTGTGTGTGTGTGTGTCTAGGAACTGTGTCTGTCTGTCACAACCGCTTGACAACTGCTGCTGGTGTGTTTCGATCCCTGTAACTTAGTGGTTCAGCAAAAGGCACTGATAGGATTAGTAGCAGGCTGAAAGAAAATATAGAGAAGTCCTGGAGTTGATCCATTTGACTAAAAAATTCTTCAACGTGGTGCCCCAGCATGGCCACAGTCTAATCACTGAAACAAAGTAAATGATAAAAGATATACATACATACATACATACATATATATATGTGTATATATATATATATATATATATATATATATATATGTATATTGTTATATTTTGGGCTGGGTTCTTTTTTTTTTTGCCAAATAAACACACACACTATATATATATATATATTCGTTCTTCACTTGTTTATTACTGTTCTTATTCTAACTCATGTCCATTGTCCGGAAATCTTTCATCACACATCTGTGACCTCTTCAGCGACACTTTCCGTCCTCATGCGTGCTCTTGCTCTCCTTTTTGCCATTTTGTTTGTGTGCATATGTATGTATGTGTGTGTGTGTATATATATATATATATATATATATATATATATACGTACATACTTGTATGCAGGTGTGTGTGTGTATGTATATATATATATATATATATATATATAAACACACACACACCTGCATACATGTGCACGCTCTTGTTTGTTTGGTTATGCCGTTGAATAAATATTTGCAGTAGAAGGGGAATCGATGGCTGTGTGTGTGTGCATAGATGTATATATGCATGTGTGTGTGTCTGTGTGTCCCTGCTACTGTTCATTGATATTTATCAATTTCTTCTCCACCCCTCTCCACCTGTGTGTGTGTGTGTGTGTACCTAATCATTGATCATGTCTGTCTTCATCTCTTTCTCTAGCTTTGTTTCATGCACACTCACACAGAAACACTTGCTGTTTTTCTCTCTCTCTCTCTCTCTCATGTTCTACCTGTCTGCCTGTCTCTCTGTCTATCTCTCTACCTCTATCCCCTCTCCTTCTCTCTCTCACTCTCTCTCTCTGATTGTCTCTCTCTTTCTTTTTATCAGTCTATCCGTCTCTCTCTCTCTCTCTCTCTGTCTCCCACACATAAACAGTCTATCTCTTTCTCTCTCTGTGTTTCTCTTTGTCTACCAGTCTCTCTGTTCCTAATCCTCCTCTCTCTCCCTCCCTCTTTTCTTCACCCATTTTCTCTTTGTCTCTCTCTCTTTCTCTCTTTCTCTCTGTCTCTGTCTGTCTGTCTGTCTGTCTCCCCCCCCCCCCAGCAAGCGTGCATTCAACACCCAAAACCCTAATGTTGCAGATTAGTCTCAAGGAAGAACGAAGAATATACAGAAATGGAGTTTAGAATAAGGAGGTAGAGTACGAGAATGACGAAGAAGTAAGGGGCGGGGGTTGCTCGTGAGCATCAGAATGTAGAGAAGAGAGAGAGAGAATGGTGAAAGAGAATACACTGAGATTAAAAATAAATACCTATCAGTCAGTCAATCAATCAATCAATCAATCAATCGGTTGATCAATAAAGAAGCCATCGTCTTTTGCAAAAGTCACCTGGCTGTCATTCATGTCAATCATTTGTCATCGGCCAGATCCCATGAAATGTAGGTTTTGAGGGGGGTGGGGGGTGGGGGTAGTGTGATGGAATTGGTGGAAACGGCAGAACGAAGGAATTTTGAATCTTTTTGGAGATTTCTTTTGTGTTAAAAAGGCAGTCGGATCCGGTGCCGAGGCTGATTAAACGGATGGTGGTCGTGGTGGGGTGGGGGAGAGCTATGAAGGGAAGATTGGTGGTGGTGGTGGAGAAGTGATGTGAAGATGTTTTTTTTTCCCCTTTTAATATTGATCTTTGCAAGAAAAAAAGACAAAAAAGAATTTAGTAAAATAATACGAACAACGTTGTTTGACCTCAGATCAATCCTGATCCAGCAGCTCCAATGATCAAAGACATTCCAGCCGTGACCACCTTGCCTTCTGCTCGCACACAGACTATCTGGGATTATATTATTTTTATGTTTAGGCGCAGGCGTGGCTGTGTGGTAAGTAGCTTGCTTACCAACCACATGGTCCCGGGCTCAGTCCCACTGCGTGGCACCTTGGGCCAGTGTCTTCTATAGCCTCGGGCCGACCAAAGCCTTGTGAGTGGATTTGGTAGACGGAAACTGAAAGAAGCCCGTCGTATATATGTATATATGCGTATATGTATGGATGTGTGTTTGTGTGGCGGTGTGTGTATTCGTGTGTGTGCGTGTGTATGAAGTGGGGAGGGGGGGGTTGAGGTGGGGGAGGGGTTTGCACAAAAAATGCAAGAAATTAAGAATATGAATTTTTTATTTTATTTTCTTTACTTTTTTGATTATAGTTTTTATTGATTTGTTTTCCTGCTTCCACGCCTCCCCCCCCCCCTGCGACCCTTAAATTGGATCGCTACTTTGCATATGCATCGTGCTCATGTGCATTCATCTGTGCTTGAGTGCATTCACATAGGAAAGCAGATGTACACAAACACACACACATGCATACACGCATGCGCACAGACTGCACGGTGCATACGCAAATAGTTTAATGCTCATAGTGTCAAATATACTAAAACGTGCATGATTGCACACTGCACTGTACATACACATGCACATACAATGCACAAGCATGCGCAGAACTGTCTCACATTCATGGGGGTCACACATATAAATGCTTTACACGCGCATGTGCAAACGCATAGTCATCTTGATGGGATCACATACATAGAAATCCACACGCGCACACACTATCATGCACACATTTATAGTGGTACCGCACTATATTCTACAATCACACGTGCGCACACATACACACACACACACACACTATAATACTCAAATTGTTGGAATTACACGTAGTGGTACACCACTATACTTTACAATCCCACACACACACACACACACACATGCGTGCGCGCGTATACACATGCATATTGGGACACATATACACACACACACACATTGAGAAGTGTTCTCTTTAGTTTTGCACATTCACATGCTTTTTCGAATGTATACACTAGTACGACCATGGTCACACACACACACACGCATATCTTTATACATACTCTTACTCATGTCTTTAGATATACACACACCTTTGCATATACAGATACATGCCTTTATATACACACCTTTTACACACATCCACAAGTTTCCATACACACACACACACATGTTTACACATTAATGCTCCTCAGCACATATACACGCACACATATACTCACATCTTCACATTTGTATATACATATATGTCTCTATGCACACTTATACACACATCTTTATATACATGCATACACCTTTACATATACTCATAAATATGCACACACACACACACACACACACACACACACACATCTTTACACAGACACACACACACACACACACATCTTTACACACACACACTTGCAACTTTAAACACCCACACATCACATTCATGCTCTCGTGTATTATTCTCACACACAAAGCTACATATGGAAACATGCATGCATAGGAGCACACATGTGCATGTGCGCATCTTCTCACCATGGGATAATGTATGCACATACACAACCCCATGCGTAAACATATTGGCAGATACTGCACTTGCACACACATCCATATTCATGTTCTCATGTATTACTCTCACATGCAAGGTTGAATGCACGAACATGCATGCTCACAGGGGACACGACACACACATACACACATCTCCATGTGTTCTCAATACTCTATGTTCATCTGCTCACATATAACCCAATCCATGCAGACATGTTAGTGCATATACATGCACAGATCCATGTTCGTGCTCTCATGTATTATCCTCCCACATGCACATGTACAGATATAATCCTATACATGCGCACATAACAGTGCATTTGTATTCGCTCTGTGCATTCTCATCCATGCTTTTCTTTTGATGAATGAGATGCTGTGTCTATTAAGAATTTGACATAGAAAGCCATGTACGAAGAATTTGATGTATTTAATTCTTTCTGTAGTAAATTCGATCGGTTGAAGTTGTATTGGAAGAATAATTTCGGTTAAAATTATAGCTGAAGAAGTTTCAGAGTAAAAATGTATTTAAAAGTTGTATTTGAAGAATTTTTGATGTATAGTATTGTCTGAAGAATACGGCATGTGGTGCTGCATCTGGAGGAATTCAACATTTTAAGTTGTATCTAGAAAATTTGATTGATGTTATTGTATGCGAAGAATTTGGTGTGTTGCATGTGAAGAATTAAGTGGTCTGTATCATAGGAATTCAGCATGTTTGTGACTGAAGAATTTGATATTAAATTGTATCTGAAGAATTCGCTGTTAAATTGTATCTGTGGAATTTGGTGAGTTGTATTTGGAGAGTATGGTGTCTTGTGTCTAAATAATTTGATGCGTAGTACTGGATCTGAATAATTTGTGTCTGAGAAATATTTTTGGTAACATTTTCATTAAAACTGTATGTAAAACATTATGCTCAGGGATATTGTATATAAAGAATTTGTTATTTCTTCTGGCCTTAGGCTTCATTATTGTCTTGGATTCCATCATTGTTTCATCTCCAGTCTTTGGTACTTCTTAGTAGTTCAGTCATGTTTCACTGATGGGAGAATAAGAATAAAAACATGCCCAAAGCGTTCCCTCATATTTGCTGAAATACAGAGAATAATAATATTTGATCTGTTAGAAATAACAGTAATAGCCGAATCTCTACTTCAGTCACATCCTATCATCTTTAAAAAAATACTAAAATAGGAAAGCATATTGGATAATGTAGTTCTAGATATACTATGTTTGAAAGATAAATGGGACAGTCACATCTGGAAAGGCTTTAGATATAGGTTGACTTTATCGTGACCTGGGATAAAATCATCCCAGAACGACAATAGTTATTTTAATCGTTTTTGTAAAACACTAAATTAAATGTTGATTGGTTTCCTTCTTTTATTGCATTGGAAGGGGAAAGTAGTGTCTGTGGTGAAAGGGATGAAAGAAAGACTGGTAGATTAAATAGATAATAGAAATGGAGCTTGTTAGGCAGGCAATCATGGAAACAAACAGTTAATATAGGGAGGAAAGGGGAAAGAGAGAAGGAGCAAAAGGTAGGGTAAAATTCATCATCATCATCATCATTGTTTAACGTCTGCTTTCCAAGCTGGCATGGGTTGGACGGTTTGACTGAGGACTGGTGAGCCAGATGGCTGCACCAGGCTGCAATCTGATCTGGTAGAGTTTCTACAGCTGGATGCCCTTCCTAATGCCAACCACTCCAAGAGTGAAGTGGGTGTTTTTACGTGCCATCTGCACAGAAGCCAGTCCAGCAGCACTGGCAACAACTTCGCTTGAATGTTGTTTTTCACGTACTATCGGCACAAGTGCCAGTAAGGTGACACTGGCTACGATTACGCTTGAATGGTGCTTTGAAAGAAACACAGAGCATCTCAAAATAAATACAGTAACAAAAGAGTTTTAAAGTCAAATGAGTTACGGAAATGATGCTAAAATAAGCTCTTGCGTTTTGTGTCAGGTATTGTACTAGTATATTAGTGGTATAACTCCAACTGCTATCTTTTCAAAATGTTTTTCATTTTCTAAATTCGAAACATTTTAAAGTTATTTTTTTTTAACTATTACTTTCTAATTAATTTTTTTTTATACTCTATTATGGGTGCTCATGGGGTGGATGGGGGGAAAGGTAGTGTTGAAATGAGAGAGATGTCTAAGTTCGATGGGAATGATTGATTGTAATTAATTAATTAATTATTTTGGTTTTTTTCTTCATTTTTTTTTTGTTCGAGATTTATATTTTGATTAAAGTTTGTTAGGAAATAAACAACAACAAAAATCTGTGGTTGATTGGTTTACTACTGATAGGAAGGATCAATGTTGTTGTTGTTATTGTTGTTGTTGACGGTGGCGGTGGTGGTTGGTGCTGCTTGTCATTACCAAAGCCAAACCACCCTGATTCTACCCTGTTCTATCCAATCACCTGTTAAAAGTAATTGCCGCAAAAAAAAATAAATAAATAAAATAAATAAATAGAATAAAAAAAAAAGTAAAAATGAAAAAATATAAAAACGAAACAAAAAGTTTAAAGAACCCATTTTTGAGAAAACCAAAGGGGAAATGAAACAATGCATCATCATCACCATCATCATCACCAATGTCATCATCACCTGCACTAGTGCAAGTGCTGCCACTACTATCATTTTCCTCTTCAGCATCATCATCACTACCCCCAACACCACCCTTCTCCTCATGATCATCATCATCATCATCACCATCAATGTTATCTTTATATCATCATTGCGTTCACTGTTTTACTTTGTGTTGAAAAAGACAGCATTTGTTTGTTTTTTCCTGACATCCAGTTGATACTCTGCTTCCATGGGTTTGCTAGATCTGCATCATCATCATCATCATCATCGTTTAACGTCCGCTTTCCATGCTAGCATGGGTTGGACGAATATTATAAAAATCAACATATAGCTCTTAATTCTATAATAAATCATGTTGTCGGTGCTTTTAATACCCAACCTCTTGCATACACTGAGTGATATCTTTAACATCCAACACAGTGGGTAATATAGATCGATTGGCCTATAACAACTTCATATATATATATATATATATATATCATCATCATCATCATCATCGTTGTTGTCATTTAACGTCCACTTTCCATGCTGGCATGGGTTGGATGGTTTGACTGAGAACTGGCAAACCAAGAGGCTGCACCAGGCTCCAAACCAGTCTGATTTGGCATGGTTTCTACAGCTGGATGCCTTTCCTAATGCCAACCATTCAGAGAGTGTAATGGGTGTTTTCACATTCCACTGGCACAGGCGCCTTTTGTGTTGTGTGACACCAGTATCTTCCATGACTGTGATTTTGCTCAGCTTGATAGGTCTTCTTCTCAAGCGCAACATAATACCAAAGTCCTTGGTTAGCGCTTCCGTGAGGCCCAACGCTCGAAAGGAACTTAGCCGCTTTGCCTCTGTAAGGCCCAATGCTCATCTGTAACATAAATAATGATAATAATGATTTCAATTTTGGGGGGCACATTGCTAGCAAATTTGGGGGAGGGAGTAAGTCGATTACATGAATGCCGGTGCTTAATCTTCTTATTTCACCGACCCTGAAAGGATGAAAAGCAAATTTGTCCATGACAGAATTTGAACTCAGAATGACATATCAATGAATGAAATGCTGCTAAGCATTATGCCTGGCATGTTAACAATTCTGCCAGCTCGTTCCCTTAGTAATAATAATGATAATTAGTAATAGTAATAATAATTAATTAATAGTAATAATAATTAATTCCTTTCAATTTTTGGTACAAGGCCAGTAATTCGGGTGTGGGGGTTAAATCAATTACACCAATGTGAAATGAAGTGTTTTGCTCAAGAACAAAGCTCACAGCTGGTCTGGGAATCGAAACCACGATCTCACGGACTTGAGTGCAACACGCCTTACCGTTAGGCCATGCCCCTTTAAGGTCATCATTATGATTGTCATAATTATCATCAGCACCACCATCATGATGATAATGATGATGATGATCATCATCATAAGCATCTGTCATCATCATCATCATCATCAACAGAGTGTGTCACGTTTAATCGAAAGACAAAACATGTAACCCCCCCCCCCCCCGCTACCCACAGATCCAGTCATGCTTGTGATGTCCATGTATGAAGTTCAGTTTTTTTTTTCACAGGCGGCTCTTACTGTGCATGTGTCACGCATCACCGATGTCTGGTTGCACAGAGTAAAAAAAGGGGGCGGGGGCAGGAAATATATTTGGGGAATGATTTGCATAATTTTTAAACAATGTCTCGAATCACTTGACTGATTCTGTTACTCCATTCGTTAACACCACCACCACCACCACCACCTGGTCGTTGGTGGCTTTACTAAAGTCCCAGGTCAATTTTTCTTACACCTGAAAATGGTCATAGGTATTGAGATATTGGCCTTCCTATGTATTCATGCATTCTCACACACACACACACACACACACACACACACACACACACACACACACACTCTTGCACATGTGTGTATATGTATCTGAGTACATTATGTATGTGTGTGTATATATATATATATATATATATATATATATATATATAATGCTTACATAGATTTATATGTGTGCATGTATATGCTGTAGTAGAAGACACTTGCCCAAGGTGCCACACAGTGGGACTGAACCCAGAACCCTGTGGTTGGGAAGCAAACTTTTTACCACACATCCATTTACATATATATCTTTTTCCTTTTTTTGAACTTATATATATATATACACACACACACACACACACACACTTCAGATGCATTGTTTTTGCTTAGTCCTGGGTCAGCCCATGAAGGAGCACACAAACCAGTGATCTTGATTAAGAGCATTGTCCTCATTAACACACACACACACACACACACGTGTGTGCATGACTATATAATCCCAGCTATTCATCTGTTTCTATTTGGACACAATGGAGTGTGATTCATGGGTGATTCAGCTGCTATTTCTAGCCTCTCCTTGGCTATGCATTAGATACTTTGTCAACACACACACACACACACATACATTCTTTGTTTTTTGTCCTCTGGTGTCCTTAATGTTCTTCTTAATGTAAACCCTTGTGGTTGATAAAGACCCCCCTTCCCCCCCCCCCCCTCCCCGCATGTGTCTGTATTTATGGTTTCAGCTTCATTCATCATTGGTTCCTTCACACCTGTCTCTGGGATTTGAGTCAGTCCAATCTGGCGACTTCCTCCCTCTGTTCTCTCTCTGCTCTGTCTGAGTCAGTATGTTGTTCACACTCCCTCCCTCTGTCCATCTGTTCTCCACACTGAAGCCATTGTTTGTACACACTCTGAAGTTTTGTCTGTCTCTCTCTCTCTCTGTCTGTCTCTGTCTGTCTGTCTGTCTGTCTGTTTGTCTCTCTCTCTGTGTTTGTCTCTCTCTCTGTCTGTCTATCTCTCTCTGTCTGTCTCTCTCTCTCTTTGTCTGTCTGTCTCTCTCTGTCTGTCGCTGTCTGTCTGTCTGTCTGTCTGTCTGTCTGTCTCTCTCTCTCTGTGTTTGTCTCTCTCTCTCTGTCTGTCTCTCTCTCTCTGTCTGTCTCTCTCTCTCTGTCTGTCTCTCTCTCTCTTTGTCTGTCTCTCTCTCTCTGTCTGTCTGTCTCTCTCTCTCTCTCTCTCTCTGTCTCTCTCTATCTCTCTGTCTCTCTCTCTCTCATCTATTCACCCTCCCTCATAAGCACATGCACAGGCACAAAATTAAATTCCCTGCTTTCATCTTTTTAAAAAATTTTATTCCTGCTTTGGTCACTAGGTTGTGACCTTGCTGGGGCACTGCCATGAAGAGTTTTTAGTCTAATGAATTGACCTCTGTATTTATTTGTTATTTTTGTAAATCTAGTACTTAATCTTTTGCTGGACTGCTAAGTTACAGGGATGTAAACAAACCAGCACTGGTTGCCAAGCAGTGATGGGATATATATATATATATATATATATATATATATATGAGTATATGCATATCTGGGTACATGGCATTGCAAAAGAAACATGGACAAAATGATAAACAAGGTACAAAAAGCACACAGGCCACATAGAGAACATATGCTTCATCAGCTGCGACCATATATATATATTCCCTAGCATCATACTAATATATACTTTTGTTATTTACACCACCTGTCCTGGTCAGTTGTTATTTTTTGTATATTCTCCCATATATATATATATATTTACACACATATACATGAAGGTCTTCTTTCAGTTTCCATCTTCCCAATCTACTCAAGAGTTTGGTTGGCCTGAGGCTAGAGTAGAAAACACTTACCCAAGGTGGTACCTTAAACCATGTGGTCTGGATGATAAATTCATCACCACACACAGACACACACACTCACACTCACACAATTGTACATCCATCTATTCATTCACCAAACCACCCTGGTGAATGAGTCAAGCAACTCCCCACTCGGCACTCCTTATCCACCCTGATTCCACCCTGTTTACTATTGTTTTGGCATTAGGGCCTCCGACTGAGGTGTGATAGGGGTGGTGGTGGTGGTGGTGGTGGTAGTGGTGTTGGCCGGGTAGGGGTGGGGGTGGAAGAGGTAAAGGAAGCAGTCAGCAAGCACCCTCTTTGGACTGTGAATTGGTGTTTTTTTTTTTTGTAGTGCTTTACAACATCCACCCCAAAATGTTCTGAGGTGACAGCAGATGGTTGAAAGTATTTAAGGGTACCTCAACTACCCACCTACCAGCCTGCCTGCCTACCTGCCTGCCCACTTCCCCTTTCTTCCTATCTACAAGGCTGGATGGACAATCAGGACAAAAGGGGTGACATATGGTCTCAGCTGTTTGCTAAATGTGTCACCTGCCACCCCACCACTCCCACTACAATCATTCCTACCACCACCACTGTGATGACAGTGACCACTACTGCCGCCACCACCACTCTGGACACAATCCAGAGCACTCACAAGGCTTTGGTCAGTAACAGAAGACAGTTACCCAAGAGGTGCCATGACAGTTACAGAAGACAATTAGCCCCTGGAACCATGAGTTTGGAAAGCAAGCTTCTTACCTCACAGACAAGCGGGGGGTGGGTGGGTGTTATGGTGTTTAATAATTTTATGTACATACATACATACATACATACATACATCTTGATATTGGTGTGTGTATATTTATATATCTATGTAAAATTGTCTAATCCATTATCGTTAGTCCAACAAAATATATTTTGTTTCACCTTTGGCCCTTCCAAAGCTGAACAGGCAGGCAATTCTCAAGAGACAAGGACTGAACCTGGAACGATGTGGTTGGTAAGCAAGCTACTTACCACA
Organism: Octopus bimaculoides; assembly: GCF_046866305.1. NCBI lineage: Eukaryota > Metazoa > Mollusca > Cephalopoda > Octopoda > Octopodidae > Octopus > Octopus bimaculoides. The sequence goes on from NC_142952.1 coordinate 5,773,645, forward strand.
CAGCCACTCCTGCGCCTAATAATAAATAAATAAATAATTAGAATCCCTAATAGGGAGGCAGTTCATTTAGGGTAATCTGGGGTAAACCCCATGCAGAATCCTGGATTACTCTGCTGTCACCAAGGCATGAGAAAGTGCCCTTTCTGATTCTTGATTGAAACCCTTTAAATAGGGTTGCTTCTTTTGTGTTTTGTTTTCCATTTCTTTTTCTTTTAAAAAATAATTTGTTTATTATTTCTAATTAATTGATTTCTGTAATCGGATTCTCAGCTAAACCATGCTGAGACAGTTGGAAGTGGTCAATTTGTCAGTCTGTAAACAGTTCCAAAGATCAACCCTTAACCTCTCTCTCTCTCTCTCTCTCTCTCTCTCTCTCGCTGTTACCTCTTGTCTCCTGTCACTTACAGACAACCATCACTGTAGTACATCTCCTCCTCCTCACCGCCATCCCTCTTTCTATTCTGAACCCTTATAATTTATGTATGTATATATATAAATATATATATATCACTAAGAAAGCCTCAAATCCCTATTGATGTTTTCTTTTCCTTGATATTTTGCACTTCAACATTTTTCATGTTGTACAGATTCATATATATGTATGTCTTTTTCTGTGTGTGTATGTGTACACATATACACTTTGGTGCTTGTGTATGTGCGTTTATACATACATACATACATCTTGACATTTGTGTGTGTATATTTATATATCGATGTAAAAGTGTCTAATCTATTATCATTAGTCCAACAAAATATATTTTGCTTCACCTTTGGCTCTTCCAAAGCTGAACATAGCTTCTTTGAACTTGTCTCCTCATGTACATGCGAGTGTGTGTATGTGTGTGTGTGTGTATTTACAGTGGATCTTGAAGTAGATACAGCTGTAAATAAAAGCATGTTGACTATTGGATTAAAAATGTCCCTTGGTTAAAAAACGTCAAAGGCTTAGTTTTTTTTCTTCCCCATTTGAAGGGTTTCTTTCAAATCCAATATTCTGGGTTATTTACTACTGATGGTATTGTAGAGTCAGTAACTTCTCCATTTTTTACATCCAACTTCTTCACTTGTACAATCAGCCAATATGGTTCTAACAGCCAAATGATATCATCATCATCATTATTGTTGTCGTTTAACATCCACTTTCCATGCTGGCATGGGTTGGATGGTTTGACTGAGGACTGGTGAGCCAGAAGGCTGCACCAAGCTCCAATCCCATCTGACAAAATTGTTTCTACAGCTGGATGCCCTTCCTAATGCTAGCTTTTTATGAGCCACTGGCATGAGAACCAGTCAGGCAGTACTGGCATCAGCCATGCATGAATGGTTCGTTTTATGTGCCACCAGCATGGGAGCCAGCCAAGTGACATTGGCAATGACTAAATTGGAATTGTGCTTTTTATGTGTGTGTGTATATACATATATATACATACATGGTATGTACATACAAGTACATATACTCATATATTCTGCATATACTCATATATTATTTGTATATATATATAGGAATGCATAAAGATATCATTTGGTGAATCAGGGTATACTAGAAGACATTTATCCAAGATGTCATGCAATAAGACTGAACCAGGAACCAAGTGGTTAAGAAGCAAACTTCTTACCACATAGCCACATATTTATATTTTTTTATTTATAAGAGAAAAATCGTTAAGGTGTGATCAACAACAGTAACTTTGGGTACAAGCTACAAGAGATGATTACTGGTACAATTAAGTCTTGAATTATAGTGTCATTAGCAGAGTATTATTGTTTCTTTTTCTTTTTTTTTTGCTTTGTTTCATCTCTCCTTCCTCCCACATAGTCACCTCTCTCTCTCAATTAATTTCCCTCTCTTTCTCCTTAGTGGTAATGTCAATGGTATTGATGGAACCTGTCTCTCTCTCCCCACTGACTGCTACTGTTGTTGTTGTATTTTACCCCTCTCTCCACCTTGTCCCACTACATCTTGTTCTTTAAAAGCTGTGTGGTAGTGGTGGTGGTGGGAGTGGGTGATAGGGTGGGAGGTAAACTTTTTCTTTTTTTTTTCTTTTCTTTTTTTTTTCATTTCTGGTTCTACTTAATCAAAATGTACAACTGTCATTGTTTCTGACAGCATGTTTAATGTAGGAGTTCTGGCTTGTATACCACCACCACCACCACCAAGGTTTTTCCCCTCTCTCCTACCACAACTACCACTCATCTCTCTCTCTCTCTTTTCTCTCTCTCTCTTTTCTCTCTCTCTTTCTCTCTCTCTCTCTTTCTCTCTCTCTCTCTCTCTCTCTCTTTCTCTCTCTCTCTCTCTCTCCTCAATAATCAATACCATTCATTGATGTCTCTCTGGCATCATCATAGATCCATCCCTCTTTCTTTCTCTCTCTCTCCCCCCGCCATTATTACGATCACCCCACCCCCACCAATATTTCTCCCCCCCCCCGCTCTTCCTTCCTTTACCACACTTCTGCAATCCCATCTCTAATGAAGTCCCACTTCTAATTACCATGAAGTTGCATTGTAGAGGAGCGACGAAACTTTTTAACACTTCATAATAGACAGTACCACAAAGGATTACACCAATGCTTCTCTTTCTCAACCATTCTTTTTACCCATGGACCTCTTTGATCCTTATTTTACTCCACTGGACCCTAATATCCATTCACTGTTTAAAAAAAAATCCCTTTTATATTCATCCTCCTCCTCATCATCATCATCATTTAATGTCCATTGTCCGTGCTGGCATGGGTTGGACGGTTTGACAAGGACTGGCAAGCATTTCCTTCTCTTTGCTTGTTTGTTTTAGACAGTAGGGTTTGATTTGCTGTATACTTGACTGCTATTTCCAGCAGATTATGTGACCTCATAGTGGCTCCTTCCATTGGTTCAAAATGGTTTGTCACAAACAATTCGCCAGGAATAATTAGGACGAATGAGTGACATTCTTTCATTCTTTTATTTGTTTCAATCATTTGACTGCAGCCATGCTGGAGCACTGCCTTTTAGTCGAGCAAATCGACCCC
>NC_142952.1:5781652-5789152 GCF_046866305.1 Octopus bimaculoides
ATTATCAGCGTCATTGTTGAGACAATGGGAGCCCCTATGCGGTCACTTAACCTGCTAGAAATAGCAGCCAATTTTTTTTTTTTTTTCAAATTACATCCCACCATTATTTTAAGGGTCTCTTTTTAGGACTACATCGTCGAATGTTGTCCTGCTTTATCTAAGACCATGAGCAATTGATTTGTTGATTTAAGGGCGATTTTGTTGCTGTTTCTGGAAGGTCAAGCCACCACATCAATTCTCCTTCATTGACCAGATTTATATATATCCAGGATTACAATGTTTGCTGTATTCTTCATTTTCTTAATGATTGCTAAGTGTGATATAAGGGATATTTTTCTGGTATTTCTAGCAGGTCCACTGATTGCACAGGCACTTTCACATAGCAAGGAATAGTGGAAGTTACCAGTTCCACTTTTGAATATTGCATAAGACCACTTGATGAAATCTCCTAGAATACCCTGTGTATGTATGTGTATATATAAATCTGGATAAACTGGGATTTTCAGAAAGAAGAATCGACTGGCTAATTCTACATTGCAAGTGCCATCTGTGAGTGGAACAGTAAAAATATACAAGACTTTTCTCAAGTTCCAAATGTGAATTTGTCTGTGTTAATTACATCCCAAGATGTTAACTACATCCCAAAGATGGAGCCTTGTGTCTTTGTGGAACACCGGCTCCCTTCTCAGTGGAAAATTTATAATAATTAAATAATAGGAGACATACATATATATTTATATATATATGTGTGTGTGTGTGTGTCTGTGTTTGTCCCCCCAACTAAGGATGAAAGTCAAAGTTGACCTCAGTGGAATTTGAACTTGGAACATAAAGCGCTAAGTAATTCACCCGGCATGCTAATGTTTCTGCCAGCCTATGATAAAAATAATATTAATAGTCCTTTCTCCTATAGGTATAAGGCCTGAAATTTTCAGGTAAGGGGTTAGTTGATTACATTGGCCCCTGTGTTCAACTGGTACTTATTTTCATTGTTTACATTATTTACATTTGACGGATATTTGTCCTCATCTTGTTTGTTGTTAACACAACGTTTCGGCTGATATACCCGCCAGCCTTCATCAGGTGTCTTGGGGAAATTTCAAACCCGGGTTCTCATTCCTAAGGTATTTTCCGATGTTATTATTATTATTATCGTTCTGATCACTGCCTGGAATTGAACTCTGAATCTTGGGGTTAGTAGCCTACGCTCTTAACCACTAAGACATATGGCACTTATTTTGTCAACTCTGAAAGGACAAAAGACAAAGTTGACCATGGCAGAATTTGAACTTGGAATATTAAGTGGGACGAAACATGACTAACCATTTTACCCAGGATGCTAGCGATTTTGCCAGCTCACCATCCAATAACGATGAGAACATTTCATCATCTTAGCAAAAAAAAAAAAAAAATGCAATACATCAAGAAATGTAAAAAAAAATTAAAGATCGGATACAAATTAAAAAAAAATTTTTTTTTCTGAATGTACACTTTTCTTGCTAAACCTAATAAACCTAAATTTACTTAAAAAAAAAAAAAAAGAGAGAGAAAGTGTATTTTTTTTTTCTCTCCTATTAAATGTATCTCCAAAATAAACATTGATACAAACCAATCTTTTAGAGAGAGAGAGAGATATTGGCACATGAAAAAAAAAAAAAAAATAGAAAAAGAAAAAAGAAAATGCCAAAATGTTTCTATTTAGTAAAAGAGAAGGCAGAAAAATACAGATCTAATAATAATAATAATAATAATAATAATAATAATAATAAGTGAAAATGTGAGTCTTTCTGGAAGTGACTGTCTGGAAGTGTATTGATAAAAATAGTGACTAATTGCTTTAAATTTCTCTGAGAAATCTGAGACTGGAAATGCTTTTCAGTTGTAAAAAGCTCTCAGCTAAGATGAGACAAGCGCGCAGTCAATATTACATGCACATTGGATTACCTCCCCCTTCCCTTACACATACATACATGCATATCGGCATATCTACAAATATATATATGTATGTGTGTGTATGTATAATTGTGCTCTCAATTTTCTTTTATTTGTTCTGTATTTTTAACCACCTCTTTTTTACGTAGCTGTTGTCCTTTCCAGCTGTGTGATTTTTTGTGTATATGTGTGTGTATATACTGGATATGTGTGTGAATATATATATATATTTGTGTGTATGGATATATATATATATATATATATATATATATTGATTTTTTTTTGTCTGTATAATTGTATGTATATGTGTGTGTCTGTCTCTGTGTGTTTGTAAATGTTTGGTTTCTGTGCTTCGGTGTGTGGCCATGTCTATTGATGTAGGAATGGAAGCATGAGATTGTGTGTGTGTGTGTGTGTGTGTGTGTGTGTGTGTGTGTGTGTGTGTGTGTGTGTGTGACATTTTGGCGCTAAAATAGCTTGATCTTAAATTTTGCCTTGCTGAATGTATGTTCATTTATGTAGCCAGTTCAGTATATAAACCATATGTGAATCTGTGTGTATGTGTATTTGTGTGTGCGCACACACACACACACACACACACACACACACACACACACACACACACACACATATATATATATGGAATAATGTTTAAATGCCATATAACGTAAACGGTTCAGTCTGCATCCATTTGTTTGCGTATGTGTACTGCATGTGTGTGTTTGTGTGTGTATATTTATATATGTATATGTGTGTGATTTCTTTATTTCATCCATACATCTGTCTGTATGTGAGTATATATCTGTACATGTATGTATGTGTGTGTGTGTGTGTGTGTGTGTGTGTGTATTTGGTGTTTAAATGTCAATAATATAAATTGTGAGCATTCATGTGTTTGTGTGTGTGTGTGTGTGTGTGCCTAGCTTATGTATGTATTTCTTTGTATTTCATGCATAAATGTATGAATCTATGAGAGTGCCTGCATGCGTGTGTGCGTGTGTGTGTGTTTTGCATCTCTTCCACCTCCACTCTCACCCGAACCTATTTTGTATCTCACAAGTTCTGCCGTGTCTACCCCACCTCTTTTAAAACCATCTGTAAACTTTCAAAAGTTACCATTGTGTGTTCAAATGTCAAGCTCTCACACAACAACAACAATAATAATAATAGTAATAATAACTATAACAATAATGGTAGTAAAAGCAACAACAACTAATAATAATAATAATAATAATAATAATAATGATGATGATAATGATAATAATAGATTGTAATTGTAACAATTTTCTGTGTGATTGATATATAATGAGTTTAGAATGGTAGGTGTTGGCGGCTGGAAGTGCAGTGTGTGTGTGTGTGTGTGGTGCATGTGTGTTGTCCTCTGTGTGTGTGTGTGTGTGTTTACTAGAAGAGTATATAGAACACTGGTGCGGCGTCAGGTCTAGGAATGGGACAGAGGTTTGAGAGTTTGCTAAATGTCAGCAGAAGCCCACATGACTAACTTATGTGAATCATCTCCTCCCCCTGCTCCCTGTCCTCCAATTACTCCCACTTCTCTTCTTCTTCTTCCTTTCGCCATTGTTAGTACCTACTATCAAACACCCACCCACCCACCCACCCATTCACCCCCACACACATGCACACACATACTTGTTATACATATACACGCTTGTGTACATTACACGCACATACAGACACAATTTTACACGCATTGGTACTTACGCCTCGCATAATCATCGCATACACGCGTCACACTTGGGTTTGTTGATTCACGCCAAATCCATACACATACACACACCAAATCCACTCCTATATATATACAAACACACACACACACACTGAAAATAAGGAAACAGCAGTACACTAACACACACACACACACACACACACACACACACAAGATAGGATAAAACATACGCGTGTGTAAGCATATACACACATATATATACAGATCCCTATATACACATATGCATACATTTATATACATCTTTCTCTTTCTCTCTCTCTCTATATATACATATATATATATATATATATTTATATATATACATACACACACATACACACACAACCCTATGTGTATATACAAAGACAAACATACACAGATATACACATGCATATATCTATATACATCTTTCTGTCTCTGTCTCTCTCTCTATATACACACACACACATTTGTAGCTCTTTCACTTCTTATAAAACTATGCCAGCCGTTATGGCCGTTTGTGGGATGTTGTGTGAGTGTATATACGTATGTATAGCTCTGGCCTAAATTTATAATTAGGCTGGAAGAATAAACTTTAACATCTTCACCCCCCACCCCACCCTCCACACACACTCACTTATCTATAAGTGCATCTATTTCTCTCTCTCTCATATATATATATATATATATATATATATATATATATATATATATATATATATATACACACACACACACATATGTATACACATATTTATATATACACACATATACTTATATATATATATATATATACATATATATATATATATATACATATATATATATATGTATATATATATATATATATATATATATATATATATATATATATATATATATATATATATATATATACAGTGAGAGAGAGAGAGGGAGGGATAGATGCAGCACAAATTTTGTCAGTGACCAGGTCACAGTTTCAAGCGAGCAAGCGATGAAAATTTTGACACCACATCACAAACAATAAATGTTTAAAACAAAGCTAACGCTCTTTGTTTGTTTCTGAATGGCTAACTCGTGTCTTCCATGCTGCTCTCATTTTAGTTTCAACATACGACCTCAGATCGAACGAAACACATGGCATGCAAGCACATATCCGTAATATATATATATATATATATATATATATATATATCGTACACGAAGATGTATGAGGTTTACCTAATGTGGACCAGGCTAGGACGAGAGGGTCTGGTGTTGTGTAAATGGATGGGATGTGAATGGTTAGGCAAGCTATAGAAGCAAGCTGTATGCATCGATAAACTGCATATGAATAAAATATATACACTCTTTATTTTTATTGATATATTTTGCATCAGTCTCATTGATATAGTCCACATGTTTTATTAGCATGTTTGTATTGTTCAGCTATCAATAATAACAATAGTAGTAGTAGTAGTAGTACTAGTAGTAGTAATAATAATAATAATTAATTCTGGTTTTATTGGCCACAAGGGCTAATATAAATTAAGGACAAAGACAGGATGAAGGTTACAAAGGGTTTTGTCTGAAAAGAAAACATTCGTGTAAACAGTGAGGAAAACAGAGAAAGATATAACAAATAAAACTCCCAATAGGGGGAGGCACTTCGAAAGGTTACACGTGGAAAAACCCCATAAAAGCCACGGGAGCCTGATAAGGAAAATAAAAAGGGGTATAGAGCTCCTTCTCCTTTTATATTACCTTTTTTTTTTTACAGGTGTAACCTCAGAATTGGTCCGTTCATACCGGCCATTTTTCCAACAGTCACCCATCTTTCAACAAAGATGCAGTACCAGGCAGTGGCTCTCATGGCTTCTGATCTTAACTGATAGGAAATGTTATCATGTACAATGTTTTGTCTTGGTATAAAAGATGGGCTACAGCAAATATTCTGCTCAATACCACAGATTTGCTTGTCAGTTGTTTGACCTTAACCAGTTGAGCATGTCCCTTGGTGGCTGATGATATGTGCATCTCTGATCATGAGCAGAAGTAGTAGAGAGTATTCTTTGGGAGTTTGAATAATTCACCTTTGGAAACATGGGTGTTTTGTTCAACATCCTTAAACAACCCTTATTCAGGGACCTTTTGAGCGGGATGGGCTACTCAACCTGAAGAAAATTCTCACTGGGCCCCACCTGCAAGCTCATGCACTGTTTATCTTGATATGAGATCCCCATGTCGCGCACATATGGTTGTGATGCATGTGCCTGGTGTACCCTTGTCAGATGGGTAGTCATGATGGGTATACTGGGCTTTGTATGATTGTACCCCAGTTTCACTTTGATGGCATGGACTCTTCTCTCACTCAATAATAATAATAATAATAATAATAATAATAATAATAATAATAGGGCCTTCTCTCATTGCTGCTTCTGTTACTAACTCTGTTTGATTTTGAGATGAAAGACTTCATTTCAATATTTGGGGTTCCTCTTTTTTATGTTCTGGTTTTCAATGTTATTGGAGACCGACTCGACATTTTGTGAATTCTAGGTTGTTCAATGAAGTAAACTGAGGTACCAGCAATATGCTGGGAATTTTCCTAAAACTGATTCTATCTTTCTTCTTTCTCCTGTTTCTGCTTTATGTATCAAGTGCATGTGTGTGAGTAATGTGTGTATGTATATGAATGATTTTTGTGTGTATACATACTCTTTTACACAAGTACATCTGTATGTATAATATACGCACACACTTTGAATAGAAACGTATGGATTAGGCATACATTTACACATATATATACACTTATATATGTGTGTATCTGTATGTTTAAATGCATTTATATCTAATGTTCTTTTTTTAATTTTCCTAAAACAAATGTTTTCTAAACTTAAATATGATTCTACACCATGGAAAGTTTTCTAGAAGTTTTCTGTATAACTATGAAATTTATGCAGATTTTTCTGCATTTTCTCGCATTTTACATTCTTATCATTTATAAACTAATTTATAAAATTTGTGCAGTTTTATACACTTTCTGTGTTTTAACACATTTTTATGTAGTTTTATAAAATTTGTGTAGCTGTATATATAATTCTGTGTAGTTTTGTCTGGTTTGTGTAAATTTCTTCATTTTGTGCTGCTTCGTGTCTTTGTGTAGTTTTATAAATTCTCGTCCGGTTTTAAACATTATGTGAAGTTTCATACTTTACTCATGGTTTTTATACGTTTTCTGCAGTTTCGTAAATTTCATGCAGAATTATGCATTTTGTGTGGTTTCTTACATTTCATATAGTTTTTATATCTTGTCTGGTTCTAAACATTTTGTGCAGTGTCATAATTTTTGTATAGTTTTCATACAATTTGTGTGGTTCTATATGTTTTGTGAAGTTTCCTATGTTGTGTGCAGTTTCATGTGTTTTATGTAGATTTATGCATTTTGTGCAGTTTTATGTAGAATTATGCATTTTGTGCAGTTTCATACATTTTGCACAGTTTTATGTAGATTTATGCATTTTGTGCAGCATTTTTACACATCTTCTGTAGGTTTATGCATTTTGTGTGAATTTATAAATTCTACGTTTTGTTTTATGAATTTCATAATTTTTATAAATTTTATAATTTTATAAACATGTTGCATAATCTTTCAAATTGTTGTGTAATGTACAATTATTGTAATATGAAACAATACATACTCTCTTGCATATTTAACCACACACACTCTCAAGCATACATATTTAACCACACACACACACACACACACACACACACACACACACACAGATGTCAGTTCTATTATCATTTTGTATTTGACTGAATGATCCAGGGGCACCATAGTATAACTTTGCTTTCTTCTTTCTCCTTCTACAGCAAACTGACTTAGATGGTGAAGTGCC
>NC_142952.1:5799152-5814152 GCF_046866305.1 Octopus bimaculoides
CATAAAGCATCAAGTAGTTGACCATGTTGTCTTTTCAGCAATTCGGACATATTTTAGATGTAGAAATAATCTTTAATGAACGGGGTTCAAAGGTAAGTCCAACACTTCATTTGTCTAATCAATCTCTCTCTCTCTCTCTCTTTCTCTCTCTCTGTTCCTATCTTAATCACTCTCTCTATATCAATCACTCTGTCTATTTCCATAATTCTCTCCTTCAATTTTCTTTAATCCTCTCTTCTCTTCCTATGGTCCTGTCCCCCAAGCCCTTGGTCGATCATTTATTTTTTTCCTCCCTACTCATTCTACAAACACCAAACCCCCAATTTTCTAACCGAACCCTTCACACTCATAACTGTACCCTTTTTAATAAAAAGCAGGTACCTTAGGTTTTTTTTTTTAACCCTTTTTTTCTCAGGACTCAGTTTTCAACATTTCTCTCTGTGAACTAATTAAGGTTTAATTAATTAATTAATTAACTGAGATTTATTTAGTTTACTCACTTAATGATTCTTTAATTAATATCATTGATTTAATTAATCTATTTACTGCAAGTAATTATGAGAATAGGTGTGTCATTGAAGACAACAATATTGACAATATTGAGCTAATGAGAAGGAAGCCTCTATGTGGTTGCTTGACCATCTAGAAATAAGTCATAATTTCCCTCAGATCATACACTGCCCTGTCCTACTGTCTTTTTAAAAGAAGTAAAAAAAATAAGGACATGTTAATTAATGTAATTGGTGAGATGGTCATATTTGGAACCGCTCTGATTATAGGCCTATGTATTCTATCCCATGCACACTATCTATACAGTGAGTGTATATATATATATATATATATATATATATATATATATATATATATATATATATATATATATATATATATATGTATGTATATTAGTTAGATAGGGCCGGTTTATGGGATTACCTTAGGTTTCCCTTCCATAAAGGGCTTAGCTTTATGGCGTATCATCAGACCCCAAAACCTGTTGGCTAAGGGCCTCTCTAGATGTAAGCATTGCAGTGTATAAACAATATATTTAAGCAAAGTTTTGAGCAATGCAAGTGAGAAGCAGGCAAAATATTTAGGTAATGTTAATAAATGAAAGCAAAGAGAAATGATATTGTTCTACCTCACATTGGTTGTTTAACGCTTCTATAATATTTTGGGAAAGATTTTCCTTTTCAAATATATGAAGGTAAAATAATCTAAGAGTTGAAAGAAAAGTGTTCTTACCAGCAGGTCATTTCAGTATGTGAAATGCATCTCAGATATTTATTTCATTGTGATACTTTATAGTTTTTGAATCTTCCAGTAAAATTCCACTGACTGGTGATTGGCATAATTGTCAAAGAATCTGACAAAATGCTTTGTACAATACAGTTGTAGCTCTTTACATTCTGAGTTCAAATTTTAATGTGGTGCACTTTGCTTTTTATCCCTCGTGGATCAATAAATACCAGTCATATACTGGGGATGATAGAATCAACCAGTTTTTCTCTCTACCATTATCATCACCAATATTTCTCTTCTTGCACCTTTGTAAGAAATAAATTCTGTTATATTCCATAAAATTTTTGTTTAGGTGGAGGTGGTGGTGTTTCTTTTTCTTTTTTGTTAAGACAGAATTGCAACAATTAGTTTCCTAGAAATACTTTTCTCCATTCTTGGTTTAACTCGATGCAACATTGTTGCAATAATACAATTTGGTTTACTGCCACATTAACTAAAACTCTGACGGTTTCCTACATTTGGCACAGCTATAAATATATTTGTATTCTGTGCTCAGCTAAAATAAAGAAAGAAAAGAGGCCAAAGTTTAGAAGGGGGAAAAAATAAGTATCTTATCATTTAACTAAAATAAAATAAAAAAAGGAACGAAGGAAAAAAAAATGTCTTAGCTTGAACGATCGAATAAATTCATCTAATTAAATTTGGAATGTCTTAATATGGTAAAACTCTGGAGAATCTATTACTGACAATAATAACGGTAGACCGGTTCTGGAACAGGAGCCAATGATGTAGTTTTGACTTGGTTGTTTGCTAAACCAATGAAAGGAACCTTTTCGAGGTCAACTGAACAGGTAAAAATAATAGCTAAACTTTTCTTTTTTTTTTAAAAAAAGAAAGGAAGAATACATCGAAGAATGTGGAAACAACCAGATCATTTTATAGCCCTTTTGTTACCATATTCCTGATGAAATACGCTGTCTTTCTTGCAATTGATTTTGAAAATCAAGAAGAATTTAATAAAATAACTTTGTCATTACTGAGCTGGTGTTTGAAGCATAAATTAACATGAAATTTTCATGGAATGTTTTTAACCGTTTAGCATTCAGATTATTCTGTGAAATGTAATGCTTATTTATTCAAATTGGTTTGAATTAATCATGCATTGTCTTTAGAATGATATTTTAGGGTAGGTGTGAGGGGCCGAATCTGGCCAGTTTGACCATAAACCAGGTAAAATATTTCGGCTGGATATGGCCTGTTTAAATGTTACTTTATTTCTAATGAAATATAGTAACTGCTTTATTATCAATTAATTTTGAAAATAATTAAGAATTTATTGTAATAAATTTTGTCATTAAGCTAGTGTTTGGAACACAAATTAAGAAGTTTAGTTGGAAGTTTTTTAATATAAATCGTTTTAAGTTGAGAAGTTGTATCAAAGAATCAAGGACAGTCACAAATAGGTTGGTATGACTGGTACAGAAAGGTTAATTATTTATCTATCTATTATGAAGGATGTAGCTTAATGGTTAGGGTATCTGGATGAGGACCATAATGTCACGAGTTCAATTCCTGAACCAAGCATTGCATTTTGTCCTTGAGCAAGGCACTTCATTTACATTGCTCTAGTCTTTCCTCAGCTGAAAATGTGCATCACCGGCTGATTGAAACTCCCTTCTATCAGCTTCACATTCTGGATGTGACATTGGATCAAAGGGTGGGACAATCAAAGACAGTGAGAGGATATCTGTGTCATGACTACATAGGCACCTGAAACAGTTAGCAAAAGCACAGTACACATTACCAAGTCTTTCTCATCCATAAGCAATGGTCGATTATTTACTTAAAGTAAAGGCTTCACACATTATAGTCTCTCCAACAACAGGGAGAGAAAGACAGAGAGAATATATGCAAACTGAGCCTGAGAACTGGTATCCCCCCCACCAACACACATACTTTGTAGCACAAAATGGTAGTAGACGTAGTTGGTGAAAGGCTCGCTTAACAATTGGTTGTGGTAAACCTTTAGAAATACTTGTTTTTTAATTCAGTATTAATTATAATCCATTTCCATAAGCTTATTTTTCTTATTTTGTTATTTTTAATTATCATTATTATATATTTTTTGCTTGGGAATTTTCTGGTTAAATTTTGGTTAAAGGTGTTATTTTCTGAAATGATATTGAATAATATAAAAAAATAATAAATATTTTTTGGTTTATAATTATTATTATTATTATTTAATTATTTATTATTTTTTGGTTTGGCACGAGAATCGGTTTGTTAGCGATTCTCTTTTTATGTATGGATATATGTGTGTAGGTTGGTAGGGAGTCTCTATGAATTGAACCTGAAACCACAAGGTTTGTAAATGAACAGTTTAGCCACACAGCTATGCCTGTGCCCATATGATATAAACACACATATACACAGTCTCTCACATATGGTCTGCTTCTTTCAATTTCCCCCCCCCCATACCAATTCTAAGTCTAAGGCTTCAGTCAACCTAGAGCCGCAGTCAAAGACACTTGCCCAAGGTGCCATACAATGGGACTGAACCCCAGATTACATAGTTTGTAACCAAACTTCTGAACCACAGACCCATGCCTGCTGCTACATGGCACAAACTTTGTTGCAACATGATGCATTTTTATTTTTTCTATTTTCTATTCTACTTGTTTCAGTCATTTGACTGTGGCCATGCTGGAGCACTGCCTTTAGTCGATCAAATCGACCCCAGGACTTATTCTTTGGAAGCCTAGTACTTATTCTATTGGAGTATTTTGCCGAACTGCTTAAGTTATGGGGATGTAAGCACACCAACATAGGTTGTCACGCAATTTGGGGGGGGGGGGGCAAACACAGTCATGCAAACACACACACACACATATATATATATATATATATATATATATGTATATATATATATATATGTATATATATACAACAGACTTCTTTCAGTTTCCGTGTACCAAATTCACTCACATGGCTTTGGTCGGCCCGAGGCTATAGTAGAAGACACTTGCCCAAGGTGCTACACAGTGGGACTGAACCCAGAACCATGTGGTTGGTAAGCAAGCTATTTACCACACAGCCACTCCTGTGCCATCTTCCATTTTTTCTTTAAAAAAAAGTAATCATGTAGCATAAAATGGTTAAAGATGTCTACATGTTTGGAAGCTTCATGGCCAGTTAGTCAACAGTTCTTGGAGATTGCAGCATGATCCGTTGATGCCTGTTGTCATGGCTGATCATCCAGAACATGGACCATCTTTATGTTATTCCTGATATGAAAAGAAAGAAATTAAAAAAATCCTAAATACAACAAAAAAATAAATAAATAAATAAATAAATAAAATCAATATTGGATCTTGTGATTCCTTCATGAAATGGCATATGTCTCTAAAAATGCTTCCTGAAAGCTTATTGTAACATTAAATGTCTTGGTAAAAGATTTTCTCAAACTGAAACAAAATTTCATACAAAAGTATGTTGCTCTTCAGATTTCTTCATCATTTAGCTTGCAACAAATGAACAAGAGCATTAAATATATGTATATATATATATATATATATATATATACACGCACACATACATACATACATACATACATACATAAATATATATATATATATATATATATATATATATATATATATATATATATATATATATATAGGCACAGGTGTGGTTTGTGGTTATGTGAAGCTTGCTTCCCAACCACATGGTTCCGGGTTTAGTTCTACTCTGTGGCCCCTTGGGCAAGTGTCTTCTACTATAGCCTCGGGCTGGCCAAAGCCTTGTGAGTGGATTTGGTAGGCAGAAATTGAAAGAAGCCCATCGTATGATATATATATATATATGTGTGTGTCTGTATTTGTTCCCCCTCCACCGTTTTGACAGCCGGTGTTAGTGTGTTTACATTCCGATGAGTTAGTGGTTTGGCCAAAGAGGCCGAGAGAAAAAGTACCAGGCTTAAAAAAAGATTTTTTTTAAAATACTGGGATCAATACATTCAACCGTAAATTCTTGAGGGCAGTGCCCTGCAAAGGCCCCAGTCTAATGACTGAAAAAAGTCATAGATAAAAGGTAGGTATACATATGTATATATATGTATTCCCCATGCATACCGCACACACACATATATAAACACACACACACACACACATATGCAATGCATACTTTATGAAGCTGCACAATATGATTGAAGGTTTGGAAGGCATCCAACAATTCGAAACATTGCAAACAAGCGCAGTAAACAATCTGGCGCCAAGTGTAGGACCTTGCTACACGTTCTTGAAAGTGTCAGTGTCTGTATTTATTGAACGTGTGCAGGGCTGGTTGTGGGGGCTGGGGTGGAGAATATTGGTGGTGGTGGGCGGGGGGATTGTTGGTTTGGAATTTCAGATGAAAATCTGGTTTCCGAGCAGTTTCCTGATGAACGGAATGGTTTCTGCCACAAGAGAATATTGTGAAGTGACTGAATGCAATATGGATAGGTGATAAGAAATTCTAGCTAAGTGCACATAGAGTGTGTATATACGTATAAAGATGTATGTGTGAGGTGTGTGCGTATATATATATATATATATATATATATATATATATATATATATATATAAATTTAGATACATATGTATATTATATATACACACATGGACATATGCATGTGTATATACATGTGCATGTATATGTGTATGCATATATATATATACTAACACATGCTGCATACATACACCTGTACACACAGAAACACACATACATACATCCATATACATGCACACACACACACATAGATGTATATGTATACATAAATTGCAGGAGAATTTGGTGTAATATATATATATATACACACACACACACATGCACATAATGTGTATAGATATATTTAATGATTATATATATATATACACATACATACACACATAATAGGTATGTGTATATGTGTGTGTATATATATTTAATGATTGTATATATATATATATATAAATATATATATATATCTATATATATGCACATAATGTGTGTGAGTATGAAACAAAGGCAGGTGAGATATTATCATCAAAGAAATTTGTCATTCTTCAGAAGGGGAAGAGTGTGACATAAAAGCTGTTCGCTTAAAGACAGCTAATGGGATATGGGTATCGGGGGTGGGGTGGGGGTGGAGGGATGGATGCTGGCGAGTCAGGGGTGGAGGTGCCCGAGTGTAGCGAAGCAAGTTATCATGGAGACTGTGAATAATGATAATAATAATAATAGAGCAATAATTAAGGAACAGAAGACGGAAGTCAGCAAAAGGACTTCGTCAGGGATGTAGCAGATGCATGTGACGGAAAGACCAAAGAAAGAAAGAAAGAATCTGTACGCGTTGATAGGTGGAAATATTTGCAGTGCGATTGGTGCATATTTACAGCTGCATCTGGTTTGATGTTGCAGCAGCTACATGGAAATTGATGGGTAAAGTCTGCTATGTATCAGGGGGGATATTGAAGTGGTGCATTCTGAGGCCATCATGATTGATTTTTCTCACTGGCAGCTGAGGAAATGAGCGAGTGGCCCACAGTGCAAGCTGTTCTATATATATATATATATATACACGCACATACACACACACGCATATGCACATACTCTTTATTTGTGGATCAACAAGGCAACCAATGGTTTCATGTGTAGAACTCTTCACAATTGTTCAAGTGTACGACATGAAAGTGTTGGTACCCATCTCTATTTTAGATGAGAATATTAATATTAGCATGTGTGTGTGTGTGTATGTGATCATCATCTTTTTGCTGAACTGCTAAGCAATAGGGATGTAAATAAACCAACACTGGCTACCAAATCGACTCATGAGGCTTTGGCCAACCTAAGGCTATACACACATTTGGGGAGCAAGCTTCTCATCACAAGGCCATGCCTTTGCCTATATATATATATATATATATATATATATATATATATATATATATATATATATACGTCAAGAAGAAACATACCTTGTTCTCAAACAAACCCTGCTCAGATACAAACCTTCCTCATATACAAATCTTGTTCTTATATACACCCTACTCTTTACCTAGTTTATTAATTTTTATTAATTAAAGGAAGTGCAGGGCATTTATCTATTGTTTTAAAACAGTGGTTTCCAAACGTTTTCGGGTTGCTATCCTTTTGGCACCCAGGCCACCATGCTAGCGCACCCCACTCCATTCACCACTACAAACATAGACCACTTTCTGAAGCAAAATCAAAGCAACTGTCTTTCACAAATAAAACTTATCCTAACGAACCCATTATTTTGTTGTTTTCACAACCATTGCACCCCCTGCTTTGTGCCCCATCATCACTCCACTTTTCTTCAATGCCCCCTCTTGGATCTTTCACTGCCCGCACAGGGGGGGGGGGGCAGTACTGCCTACTTCGAGAACTATTGTTTGAAAGTGACCCCTGTCCATCCAAACTACTGCTAATCTCACCATATGTACTCCCAGATATACTTATCTGGGTGTAATCACACACCCTCACACAAACACTCATTCTCTTCCTTCCCCTCTCTCTCTCTCTTTATCATTCTCAACCTCTCTCCACCCATTTTCTCTGAGTTCCTCTTCCTTTCACTCTAATCAAAAATCCGATTACACTCCCTCCATATAAGCACCAGACTGCTGAAACATCGTGCTTCTCCTCATCCACATCATCATCATCATCATCATCATATTAGGGCAGTGAATGGGCAGAATCATTAGCACATAGACTAACACGTGCTAATTAAAAACATTCGTACATGGTGTATCTTCAGTCAAAATTACGTATGTGCACACATTCATGGAGAGGTACTACATTGGACTGGAACTAAACTGTTACCATTCCTATGGAATCAGAGACACACTGGTACATGAAGACATATACGCTCACTCACAAGCAAGTAGACACATGCATACACATGTGCTTACCAATTCCACTTTCTTGGAGTCTGTCCACAGTTCCCTAACACAGTATTTGCTTCGCATTGAGAATCCACTGGCTGTGACTTAGTCACTGAGATGGAAATTATTGTCAGGAGATTCGACAAGACAGGGAGTGGTGGTGAGGGTGTGGTGGGGCGAGCAGGTTGGTGAGAGTGGAGCAGGAAAATACTAAAGAAGAGGAATTGGTCTTCCTTTGAAATTAGCTTTGCTATAATTAGAACTACGGTTCCGTGCTTTTGTCCGTAATGAAATATTGGCTGGAATTCAACAAAGAACTCTCTATCTATCCATCTAATTTTATCTATTTATCTGCTTAGGTTTACATGTGTGTGTGTGTGTGTGTGTGTATGTGCACGCACACATATGCACAAATAGATATATACACACATCCACCCACACAATCTTTCATGTACCCATTTATATTCATCCATGCATTTAACTATCCATCCATCCATCCATCCATTCACTCTTTAGATTATCTTTCATTATCTAAGTATGTGTACATTGTGTGTGTGTGTATATATATGTAAGTATACATGTGTATGCATGTATATATATATATATATATATATATATATATATATATGTATGTAAGTATACATATGTGTAAGCATGTATATATATATACATACACACATACACATATGCATGCACGTATATATACTAGCAACAGAAAGGTCATTGAACCATAGAAAATCTACCTCAACAAATCCTATCTGACCCATGCAAGCATGGAAAAGCAGACACTTAAACAATGCCGATGAAATTTCTCCCCAATTTTCTCATTGCAATCACTCATTCAAACCGGCCACACACACACACACACACACACAACTAAGCACATTACAACACACCACCCTGATTACCCCTCCACACGTCCACCTCTCCCCCACTTTCCTATAAGATATACCTCTGATCTAATTTACTTTCAATAGACATTCCTCCAAACTCTACTTGATCGACTTGAGAGGCGGGGCAGGGCTACTATTTCACCTATCACTCTTTCTTTCCCCATACCTCTATCTATCTATCTATCCTTCTTTCTATCTATATCTATCTGTCTATCTGTCTATCTATCTATCTATCTATCTATCTATCTGTCTATGTATCTATATATGTATATCCATATTGTACCACTGCTAAAGTCATTGTATATATTTGTAGACTGTTATATATTCACATATTTGCCTTGTATAAAAGAGCAAGATGGATTACTATTTGATATTATTATTATTATATATATGCTTACAGATATTTGAGAACATATATGTGTATTTATATATATATAGCCTATATTATTGATTCTGCTATCATTTTAAAATAGTCGTACTAGATAATAACAGAATTAATAATATCTTAGCAAATTAATTTTTGGGGAATTATTTTTCCCGTGAATTGTTTGCCCTTGTATTAATATATATATATATATATATATATATATATATATATATATATATATATATATATATATATATGTGTGTGTGTGTGTGTGTGCATATATGTATTTGTGTGTATATATATTTGTGTGTTTGTGCATGTATATATATATATATATATATATATATATATATATATATATATATATATATATATACACACATACATAGATTGTTATACATGTGTGTTTGTGTATGTTTCTATATAATATATATCTGGATACTCCTACACAAGACAATATGTGTGTGTATGAGAGTCTGTGTTTTCCAAAGAAATCCTCTGTGTATCCTTGTCTTTACCTACAAGTACACAATCCTTCTTTCCCTCCCATCCTCGTACTCCCACCACCGGCCCAACATTCGAATGTTAGAAACTTCATGCACATGACCTTGGTCAGCTAATAGCTGTTGCTTTGTCAAATATACAAACATAGAAAAGGCAGCCATTCCAATGTATGCATTTGTGTATATGAGTGTCTTTTTTCTGTTTACTTCTGTCTGCATGTGAGAATGCATGCTTGTGTGTGTGTGTGTGTGTGTGTGTGTGCTTTCAGTACAGAGTCCAAGATTCAGCTCCATGAAGCAATAATGTCAAAACCACGGATTTATATACACCAAATTTCACTGTCATTGATACGTCATGGCCGTTCCATAGCCTGTGATAAAACTTACCGAAAGCGGAACTAGCCTTCCTGATTCTGGAGTGAATTTCTTTATCCATCTTAGCATCACTGTACGTAATGGAACCAAAATAAGTATAGGAGGAAACAGCTTTTAATGCTTTCCCATCAACATATACAGCACATAGTGTATAAAATTGTACAAATAAGAGGAAATAAATTTTGAGGATGAACAAGTCGCCATGTTCTATATCGTCCTAATTATTGCTAATATACACTCCCTACAATATTACTGTCCAGTGAAGAGAACATGGAATTACCCATTGGAAGAATTTACAGAGTGATTGACAACCAATCGTAGTCATAGGCATTAAATCCTGATTGATGCAATTAGCCATAACCTGGGACATAACTGAGAGCCACTACAGTATTCACCTGGATAAAAAATCCCCCAAAAGCACACACACATACATACATATTTATACATATATATATAAGTCAGTAAATAGTGGGGTTGTGTTAACCGCACGTGGAGAAATAATAGGAAAATGAAAAATAATAATAAGGCAGAATGCTAAACTGGAAGCATATTTTAATAAAGATTTCTAACCGGCTTTCATTGTATAGCAAATTATCAAGAAGAGGGAGAATGAAAATGTTTTTTTACAAAGAAGTACAAAATGAAGAAAATAATATATAAAAGAAATAATATATAAGAAAATAAATATACCAATACATTGTATTGTCTTTGAGCTTTTAAAGTTCAATAGTAATCCATGTATATAATGGTTGGAAAAATAAGGATGCATGATAGTTGAGAGTTGTGTTAGGTTTAAAGAAAGGGCTAAAAGTTTGTGTTAAGCAGGAAGTGTGTGTAAGGGGAGAAAAAAGTTTATGTCTGTTAGACAAACTTCCTGTTGAAAAAGAGTTCATAACTCCAACTAAAAAGATTTGTCTCCCCTTACACACACTTCCTGTTTTGACACCACACTTTCTGCTTAACACAAACTTTTAGCCCTTTCTTTAAACCTAACACAACTCTCAACTCTCATGCATCCTTATTTTTCCAACCATTATATACATGGATTACCATTGAACTTTAAAAGCTCAAAGACAATACAATGTATTGGTATATTTATTTTTTATATATTATTTTCTTCATTTTGTACTTTTTTGTAAAAAGCATTTTCATTCTCCCTCTTCTTGATAATTTGCTATACAATGAAAGCCGGTTAGAAATGTTTATTAAAATATGCTTCCAGTTTAGCATTCTGCCTTATTATTATTTTTCATTTTCCTATATATATATATATATATATATATATATATATATACATACATACACATTAGTTACGCAGCCTTCAACTTTTTTTTTATCCAAAAGGGCTTTTCAACCCAATACTTATTTGACATTATTTATAGCTTCATATGTACTTCAAGAACTTATTCCAAGAAAGAATTGTTCCATATGATGGGTGTGTGTGCATGCGTGCGAGTTTATGTCACATATAAACATAAGGGATTCTGTTGTGGGAATATGATGTTTGTTAAGTTGTCGGTCTTTAGAATTGGAATGGCAGACTTCCAATACAAAAAAAAAAAAAAAGGAAAAACACCCTCCCATCCTTGTCTCCTTCCTCTCTTCTTTTCCTTCCTCTTTTTACCTACGACAATAGAATCTTGCGCAAACAAGGAAATGTTTTGCTGTGAGAAAGGAAAAAAAAAAATATCCTCTTGCTTTTTTTATACAGGCATAATGTGTATTTATTTTCACTCTACAATTGCTAGAAATGAATTCATATAATACGTAAATATATACATCTGTGCATATATGTATATATATACATACATATATATACATATATATACATACATATATACATACATATATATATACATATAATGTGTGTGTGTATACATATACTCTATATTGTCGATATAACATTGTATAATGAATATATATATACAATATATATATATATATATATATGCCTGTATTATATGATATACATATTTTATGTATTTATCACATAACCTGTATTCACACATCATATATATATATATATATATATATACACACACACACATACAATTATAGTGTATAGTGTATATATAACTATATATATATATGCATATAATATGCATATATATAATATATATATATATGCATATAAAATATAGTGTGTATATGTATCTATACATATGTGTGTATATATATATATATATATATATATATATATATATATATATGCATATAAAATATAGTGTGTATGTGTATGTATGTATATATGCACACACACACGCACACACACACATATATATATATATATATATATATATATATATATATATGTATGTATGTATGTATGTATGTATATATATATTTCCTGTATTTCTGTTTATGTATATATATTTGTAAATATTCCAATCTGTTGTTGCTGCATGAATGTTACAATGTTTTTTGCTATCAACAATTATGAATTGATAATATGATTATGCATTTGTGCATGTACGTGGTGGGGCGATTGTGTATAAAGCGTATTGTGAGAGACGGCACTCACCACAAAGCACCTCACATTGCCAACTGCATTGGTTCTCGCTATCATGATTGTTATCCTGTCTACCATCATCCTCATCACCAGCATTTTCTTCATCGTTATTTTAACTCAGTCCCCATTACCATTGTTGACACCATCTGCATCGCCACTGCTATCATCGTCATCGTCATTGTCATCATAGTCATCATTCTCTGTATCATCTTCAACATCTGTTCCCAGCATCATTGCCATAACACAACACACCCTCAAGACCATTATTGATACTGCTGCCACTACCAGCACCAATGCCGCCACTACCAACACCACCACCACCATCATTGTCATCATCTTCATCACTATACCCATCCCCTCCACCAACACCACCACCACCATCATTGTCATCATCCACCATCATCCCCAACACCACCACCACCACCACCATCAACAATACTACCATCATCTTCACAAGCACCACCGCCATCAACACTACTCTTACCATCACCACCACCACCACCACCACCACCACCACCACCATCACCATGTTCCTGCAATGGTTTTCTCATGAGACATCCTAATGCTTTAAAAAAAATAAGCATTTTACATATATTCCTTTTTTTCCTTTTTTTTTTTTTGTTCTGTTGTCAATTCTATCTCACTTTCTGCAGCATCTGCTTGTTTTTAATGTTGTAAGTGCGATGTTGCTGCAATCAACTTGTCATTGCATCTGACATCGGAGATCTATCAGCTTTAAACTGTATTCTGAAATTTCCATTTCTTGTCATGAAGAGGCGTGTGATGGGAGTTCTAAATGTGAACCCAGAATGCAAAAAAGCTGGTGCAGTAGTTCCCACAAGGCATCCTATCTGTTGCTTTAACAATCCAGCTCCTTTTCTCACTTGAATTGCTCCTTTATCCACTGACAGCGAAAGGAGAATAAGCAAAGTTGAACCTGACGGGATTTGAATGCTGAATACTGACTGTAGAGGGAGAGCTAGGACAAACTGGCACTAATGATTTTTGGCGAACTGCTCCTTGTACCAGTTAATAAACCTTTTAGTGTTCAAATTCCTCTGTTAAATGTAACACTTATTGATCCAGAGTAGTGTGAATTATCCTGCATCCACTTCTGGCTTTGAGATTTTCATGATGTGATAAATAGTTTTTAGAATGATATTGTAGGGTAAATATATGACACTGAATCTACCCAGTTTAAACCCTGTAGAAAATTTGGTCCTGATATGGGTAGTTTGAACGTTAAATGGTTAACACGTACCTATGTATGTGTCTAAAAGTCTAATCTCTTTGAGTTTAGAAAAAGTGTTTGCTTCTCAAAGAGCGACAGGTATTTTTCGTCATACAGTAATCCCTTGCCATATTGCGGTTCACCTCTCACACACTCATTTGACTGTGGCCATGTTGGAGCACTGCCTTTAATCAAAAACAATTGACCCCCAGGACTTATTCTTTGTAAGCCTGGTACTTATTCTATCGGTCTCTTTTGCCGAACTGCTAAGTTACGGGGGATGTAAACGCACCAGCATCGGATGATTAAATAAGTACCAGTTATGCACTGGGGTTGATGTAATCGACTTAATACTTTCCCCCGAATATGAAGCCTTGTGCTTTGCAGTAGAAAGAATTATTATCATTATTATTATTATTATTATTATCATTATTATTATTATTATTATTATGTCTAAGATAAGACGGCAAGCAGGCGGGATCGTTAGTGCATCAAAAAATTACTATATTTAGCAGCATTGCCCAAGTATTTTATGTTGTGAGGTCAAATATTGCTGAGGTCAACTTTGCTTTTTATCCCTTCAGGGGTCAGTAAGATAAAGCACCTGCCAAATACTGGAGTTGATGAGCCCCCCCCCCATCCCTTCCCAATATTATTGTCTTTGTACCAAAATTTGAGGCAGTCATCTTTTAGATAAGGTGGTGAAAAAAAACCCATTAGGTTTATATAACATGTGTTTGCACTGGAAAATGGATGCAAAATAACGATGATGACGACGCCGGTGGTGATGACGGCGATGATGATGATGACGGCGGTGTTGATCCTAGTTCATTCATTATTGAACAGACTTTTAGCATATTTCATATTTTTAACTCTTAGAATGCAAAACTGGGAGAGGATGCCAACGGGTTGCTTAATTCTCATTGGATGAAGATAATGGCAAAGCACAATTTTTGAGGC
>NC_142952.1:5821652-5824152 GCF_046866305.1 Octopus bimaculoides
GAGGTGCATGGTTAATTATCAGCTGTGGTACTTGCAACTACACTGAAAGCCATATTTTTTTTCATTCTCTATCTTCTTGTCTTTCCTCTTCTTCCTCTTCATAAAAAATCTTCCTTTCTTTCTTTTTATTTTTTAAATGTTTCTATCTATCTACCTTTATCTATCTCTTTATCTATCTATCTATCCCTCTGTCTATCCTGCCCTACTTTCTTATATATATATATATATAGATATATATACACATGTGTGTGTACATATATATACACACACATATATACAAGTTAGTAATATGTGTATATGGTCACATTTTCACATATACACATAAATAATTTTGGCAAATATATTCATTGTTTATAGACATACATCTAAGTATCTGTACACATGCTTGTGTATATGTGTGTATATACATACATGCAAGCATAAATATATAAATATGTATGTGTGTGTATACACATAGCAACCAAAGAAATTTTGATGTGTGCAGGTAGATATGATAATATACCTGGAAATTAATCTCCATGTGTATTGTATATATGTATATATATATTTATTTATCTCCAAATCTTTTCTAATTATCACATAAAATTGTACCCTGTTAACATTAATCAAAGCTATTTTTTAATACCAGTTATATACTATAGGTGGGGTATCTCTCCTAAAAATTTAAGGCCTTGTGTTGTGAGAATAGGTGTGAATATATGGAATCCTATGGGTCAGAAATTTTATATGCTGTCTTTCATTAACTGCCTCTGTTTCATGGAATCAAACCCTTGTTGATTCCCAAAAATGCATGAGTAAGGAAGAACAGTAGTCTGTGATTCTGCTCTAAATGACTGCCAGAATCATTATTGTGTCATTCAGAACATTTGGCAGCATTTCTTCCAGTTCTCTACGGTGACGAGCTGGCAAAATTATTAGCATGCTGGGCAAACTGCTTAGCGATATTTTGTCTTTCACTACGTTCTGAGTTCAATTTCTGCTGAAGTCGACTTTGCCTTTCATCCTTTGGGAATCGATAAAATATAAGTACCAGGCAAGTGCTGGGGGTTGATGTAATCGACCTATCCCTTGCCCCACAATTTCAGGCCTGTGTACCTATAGTAGAAAGGTTCCTTATTCAGCTGGCAGAATCATTAGCAAACCAGATTAAATGCTTAGTTGCATTTTGTCTGTGATGTTTTGAGTTCAAATTCAGCCAAGGCCAATATTTGCTTTTCATCCATTCAGGGACAATGAATAAAGTACCTGTAAAACAGGGGGGGGGGTCGATGTAATTGAATAGTCCCCTCTCCTCCCAATATTTCAGGCCTTGTGCCTTTAGTAGAAAGGATTATTATTATCATTATTAAGTTTTTGAGTTGGCAGAATCGTTAGCACACCAGGTGAAATGCTTAGCAATATTTCATCTGCCACTACGTACTGAGTTCAAATCCCACTGAGGTTGGCTTGGCCTTTTATCCTTTCGGGGTTGATAAATTAAGTACCAGTGAAACACTGGGGTTGATCTAATTGACTAGTCCCACCCCCTCCAAATTTCAGGCCTTGTGCCTTTAGTAGAAAGGATTATTATTATTATTATTATTATTATTATACAAAAGCTATTAAGTGCTAATTTAATTAGCAGAAATGTTATCCTATGGTTTGGTGATAACAAGTCTTCTCAATTATTTAAGAATTGTTCTGAGGGTTCCTATAGGATACAGGATTGCACCTTTCTGCAGACTGATATTATTGCAAGTCCCAATATCAATATCCTTCATCCTCTAAGATATCCATTTGGGTTTTGTGCCCACTGTGCCTGTTACCTCCGGACCAATTGTCTCCTTTTGTCCTGGGGTTGACTTTGCCTTTCATCCTTTTGAGGTTGATATAATAAGTACCAGCTGAACACTGGGGTCGATGTAATCGACTTACCCCCCCCCCCCCCCACTCACGAACTTGCTGGCCATGTGCCAAAATTTGAAACTATTATTATCATTTTTATTATCTTGGCGTACAAATATCTTGTTTTCATAAGTTTTGAATTAAAATCTTCCACAAACGTTAGTCACAATTTATGTTCCTAACACTAGCTTAATGATAACTAAGTTATTATACCAAATTCTTTGTTATATTTAAAATTAATTGAAAGAAACATAAAGCATCTCAAAATAAATCCGGCAACGAAAGGGTTAAGAATCATATGTAGTGTTTTATTTCTTACCTGGAAAATATAATATTTACTCGCAAACCCTGCAAGGCAGAATTGTCGGGGTATCCTTCTTCTTCAGAGTAAAAGACAAAAGGCTAAAAATATTAGCATTATTATTATCACCATCATGTCTGAGAGTTGCATCGTGTATTCAAGATGGCATATTACTTGAATTATGATAGCTACATCTTGGAAGACTTGAATAAAATTGCACAAACCCTATTTGTTGCTCCCTCATATTTACTGCTAGGGTGGGTCGATCAGTGACACTGTTTGAGTGTCACATACTGTGCCTTGCAGTATTTGTTC
>NC_142952.1:5829152-5856652 GCF_046866305.1 Octopus bimaculoides
GTATGGATTTGTTTGAATTAGTATGACTTGTTTATTATTTTTTTTTTTGTGTAACTCTAACAAGGATAATAATATTATTAACATCATAGTCATATTATTAGCTGTAGTAATATTAGTGGTAGTAGTAATAGGAATGGTAAATAATAATATTATCTTTATTATTGGAATAAAAGGCAGCAGACTGGCAGAATTGTTAACATGATGGACAAAATTCTTAGCGGCATTTCGTGCATCCTTAAGTTCTGAATTCAAATTTTGCTGAGGTTGACTTTGTCCATCATCCTTTCTTGGGTTGATGAAATAAGTACCAGTTACGCACTGGGGGTTGATAAAATCAACCACCCTTTTCTCGCCGAAATTTCAGGCCTTATGCCTATGGTAGAAAGGATGATTATTATTGTTAGTATTGAGCTGGCAGAATTGTTAGCACACCAGGCAAAATGCTTTGTGGTATTTTGTCCACTTTTACATTCCGAGTTCAAATTCTGCCAGGGTTGACTTTGCCTTTCATCCTTTTGAAATCAATTAAATACGTTACATACTGGGGTTGTTGTAATTGACTTTCCCCCTCCCCGAAATTCCAGATCTTGTGCGTATAGTAGAAAGGATTATTATTATTATTATTATTATTATGATCAACTCTCAGCAGTTAATAAAAGAAAGATTATTAACTATTATGATATGGTTAGGTGACAGTTTGGCAAAATCATTAGATCCTTTGGAAAATATGACCCCTAGATCTTGACATTTTGAGTTCAGATCTCATCCTTCTTCAGCTGATGAAATGAAGTGCCAGTCAAGAACTAAAGTTGGTTTAACTGACTCCCCTTCCTGTTAAAATATCAGTCCTTGTACGTATGATAGAAACAGATATTATTACCTTTATACCATTGTAATTTGAATTTGTTCAATGGATCAGGTACTATCTGTACATGCTTTTGTCCACTTCTGAAGCTCAACTGACTCAGGAGAGTTCTGCCCCAAAGCCTCAACAGCACGCTACTTTCATTTTCAAATGGCTAGTGCCAGTGACAAGGCATTCTTGTGGTCAGGTAGATTTAGATTAATTTAAAGCAGGAAGTTTGTATTGTAAAACGAAGTAAAGGTAGTCTTAGGCAAGTTTATATCAAAAGAATTAAAGTTGATCTTTTAGCATAAATATTTCTGAAAGGCTAGGACTATGAAATGGAAGAGTAAGGTCACTAGTTTGCTCAAGTCTTAATTGTGTATTCAAATTCTTCTGAAAAGAAATGCTCCATTTAATTGGATAATTTAAAGACGGAACAAAAAAGAAAAGAAAAATCCACATTGTTAATTAGTAATATTTTTATTAGTACTTTGAAAATTTTAATCACTCTCAGGATTAAGTAAAAATAAAAGTTAATTACAGTGTTTAAAACAAATTGCAACTGAAACAACATTAAATCCCTTTATGATTACATTTCTGATGAAGAGACTGATGTGTTAGAATTAATTATCAATGTAATTACTCAATAAACGATATTTCATCAGGAGTTTTATTCCGATATCTTCATATATTTTAGCTTCATATAATCAGTGTGTATTATCTTATTTTGGTACAACTGAAATGTTATATTTATTCATGTTTAGAATAATAATTTGATTAATATTCGTTTAGATATCAGAAATTTAGCATGGCTAAGTCTTAAACAGGCTTCTATTAAAAGGGGTTAAATTTGGACATTTTTTTTTCCCCCACCACAAATTCTTGCCGTTAATATTCCAATGTTGTTTGTCACTATAAGAAGGAAATTGAAATTTCTTCAGAATAAGTTAGGTGGAAAAATATCAAAATATTTCATCTCAGAGTTTAGATTACATTATTTGTTTCACAGTTTTTCAAAGCTCATCATCGTTAATGTAATTTTCTTTTTCTTAGATACCTAAATCCAAACTAAATAAAAATTTAGGTTCTCATATTTTTAAGGTCCACAAACTTAAATTTATATATATTTTTCAATATTGGTGTTTGTATGCATATATGTATATATACACATACACACATATATATATTTACTTCTATGTATGTTTGTGTGTATGTATGATATATATATATATCTGCACAGTCATGTAGTTGTGTGTGTATGTATGTATATATATATAAATATATATATGTTACATATATGCATATATACGTATATGCCTTAGGAATGCATATTCTTATGAACACAGGGAAATAAAATATTTGGCAAATCCAAGTGGGCATAGCATTTAAAGTTAATATAACTAAATTAGTAACAAAAATTAAATAAAATAAAAATAAAAGGAATATTTAAATATATTGTATATGAAAGCATTGTATTCTTGAAAAATCTTGCACTAGTGTGGAAGTCCTTAAAATGGAAACTTTTGATTCCTCTTTTGACTTCTCTGTTGCATAACATGAATGTCTGTAGAGAAGCAGGCTTTGCATTAATGCAAAATTCTTCAGGAATGTAACACTTTCATAGTATAAGCGATGTTTTTAATTACTTTACTCTAGCATAAGGAAAGGAATTTAGCATTTCTCATTCTTGATATATTTTAAAAAGAAATGTTTTAGAAATATTCAATTTCACAATACCAATAATATATATATGGATATGCATTACATACATATGTGTGTGTGTGTGTGTGTGTGTGTGTGTATATATATGTATATACACACACATACATACATATATATATATATATATATATATATATAATGTGTATATATATATGTGTACATATGTGCACATAAATATATATGTATATATGTGTATGTATATACATATATGTATATGCATGTATGTATATACATATATGTGTGCATATATATATATATATATATATATATATATATATACACACATACATATGCATATGTGTATGTGTGTATATATATATATATATATATATATATATATCCGCACACATATATGTAGGATGTAGGTATGTATTGTGGTGTCTAATGGGACGAAAACTATGAAAACTATTTCAAATACACCACTTGTGGGGGTTGCATTCTTTGAACATTCTTAGGAGAATGTGACATGGAAAAGAATGAATAAAAAAAATGTTAATAACTTCATTATCTGAAAATGTAATTCATTTAAAATTTAAATATAAATGAATATTTATATATGAATATTTAAAAAAAAAATAACCCCATTAATCCATGCAAACAAAAATTCAAAATATTAAACAAAGAGAAAACATCAAATTACAAAATGTAATGAATAAATTCGATGGTATTTAAATATTTTTATGTAATTTATTATTCAGGCTAAATTAGGGTTTTTTTTACTGTTCAAAATAGAGCTCGTTTAATTTTTAGGTGTTCCCCGTATTTTTAAACATTTTATTAATTACTTATTCAAAATATACATAGATGTCTTGATTGTTATATATTACTATCACTCCTTTAATGCTTCTAGAAGTTATAGCAAATTAATTTGTAGTGAATTCTTAAATCGTTGTTAAATGTCATTATTTCTTAGATAATACAAAATGATGAGGTGAAATTATTAATATCTATTCTCTTTTAAATTTTCAGTGCAGTCAAGGACTTATTGTGTATTGTGTGGGTGAATGTATGCATAAACTGAAATTAAAATACATGACTTTTTAATTAATTCATTAAGTGATTAAGTCAGATTAGATGTAGCACAGCATTTGGGGTTACAATTGTATTAATAATAATAATAATAGTAATTGTATTAATAATAATAATAAGGAGAATGTTATGAAAGGATAACCAGTTACATTGCATTTCCATATGTGTTTGCTAACATGTGGAACGGTTTTAATCTTTGAGATCAGGATCGAATGCAGTTATGATTATAGAAATCATCTGAACAATAGTGTTGAAGCAACAGTGAATAATTATATGACCCCAGGTTCAAATCCTAGTGCTGGTATTGTGATGTATGTTGTTTAGTGAAAGGTTGTTTCGTCTTTTTAGGCTCAGGTTAGTATCTCTTATCTGGGACATTTGTAGCTATATTGGAAGAGAGTACACACTATAATGTGTTTGGCATTAGGAAGGGCATCTAACCATAAAAATCCTGCCAAAGTGGGTATTGGAGCACAAGGCATTCTTTGGGCCTGGGAGATTGTTTCAAACCAGCCAGCCCTTGCCAGTATGGAACATGAATGTTAAATGAGGAGGATGATGATGATGAGGAAGAGGAGAATACCAGTTCAGACTTACAGTCAAAGATGACCAAAGTTATGATCAGTAGCACTGGAGCCTTTGGTTAAAGAACATACTTTTACAGCTGAACAAACTGGGGTAGTGTGAAATTAAATGTTTTACCCAAAGACACACATGCACTACCTGGTTGAAGAATGGAACTCGTGGCCTTATGACTGTGTACCAAATGAAAATATTGAAAGGAGATGCATTAAAATATGTACTAAGCTCAAGTTAATTGACTATGGTGAGACAGCAGCATGGCAGGACTCCATTGAATGAGATAAAAAAAAAAAAGATATAAATGAAAGGAGACAATGCACCAAATGATAACAAGAAGGCCAGTAGTATATTAAATGAAAATAACCATCAAGTCATCATCATCATCATCATTTTAATGTCTTTCATGCTTGCATGGGTCAGATGGACTTTGTTGAAGCTGGTATTTTTATGACTGGATACTCTTCCTGTTGCCAACCCTTACCCGTTCAAAAGCATGATAGTATTTGGCCAGACATCTTTCTCATTGAAGACTGGAAATATGGGACAACACTCGTATGACAGTGACACTTGTCTGTAACTATTACGTGGTGTCCAGACTGGATGGTCACATCTGGAACATAATGTCAATAGATATAGTCCTTGATCTAACATGGCAGCCTTTGAGTAGTTGTTCAGCTTACTAGAGGAAGCTGAGAAACTTCACTCAGATTACATCCTACCGTCTTAGCTGATGTGAAGGGGCATGTAAGATTGTGGTTTCAAATCCTGGACCAGGTGACGCAATGTGTTCTTGAGCAAAACACTTCATTTCATATAGCTCCAGTCCACTTAGCTGGCAAAAATGAGTAATCGTGCAACAGGCCGGTGTCCCATCCAGTGGGGAATATATATTTGCCATGGAAACCAAGGAAACCAGCCCTGTGAATCTCCATGACTGCGAAAGGATTTAAGCTGAATCCGCCACCAAGATAAAAACATGGCACATTGGACGATATACACCGAATGGAATACTTTTGAGCATAAGACTATGCAATCAGAGCAGATGCTGGGACCTGCTTTATAAGCTAATATCCCTGTTTGTGGATGCCATAAAATGCACCTAAATCTCATCCTGAAATTGCATGCCGTCCAAAAGACAAACAAAGAATTGATGGTTGCAGCTGGACTGTACAGTCTTGAGTGGCCTTGGGCTGAACAATAAGATGACAAATGACCACAATAAGTCAATGTGAGACTGCACTGGATTTTGCCGTTAATCTTTCCGAATAATTGTTTTCTGAAAATAAAGCCTTCTTAAGTAGTGAATTACAGAATAGAAGACATTTATAGAAAATGAATTATAAAGAAATATATTTTAATACGTGTGTGTGTGTGTGTGCATACATGCATGTATGTATAAGTATAGACATTTGTGTGTGAGTGAGTGTATAGCGATATATATGTTTGTATGTGTATATACATACATATGTACATGTTCATATATGTATATATATGTGAGAATATGTATATATATATATATATATATATATATATATATATATATATATATATATATAGCTATATATTTACATGTGTATGTATGTATACATGCTTGTGTGTATACATACATATATATGTCTATGCATTTATATATATACATATACTAAAGAATATGCACATATCTGCACCTATATATATATATGTATGTATGTGTATATGTGTGTGTGTGTATGTAAATAAATATATATATATATATATATAAATATATATATACATATATAAATATATATATAAATATATATATATAAATATATATATATATAAATATATATAT
Organism: Octopus bimaculoides; assembly: GCF_046866305.1. Lineage (NCBI taxonomy): Eukaryota > Metazoa > Mollusca > Cephalopoda > Octopoda > Octopodidae > Octopus > Octopus bimaculoides. The sequence goes on from NC_142952.1 coordinate 5,835,146, forward strand.
ATATAAATATATATATATATATATAAATATATATATATATAAATATATATATATATAAATATATATATATAAATATATATATATAAATATATATATATAAATATATATATATAAATATATATATATATATATAAATATATATATATATAAATATATATATATATAAATATATATATATATATATAAATATATATATATATAAATATATATATATATAAATATATATATATATAAATATATATATATATAAATATATATATATATAAATATATATATATATATATAAATATATATATATATAAATATATATATATATATATATAAATATATATATATATAAATATATATATATATATATATAAATATATATATATATAAATATATATATATATAAATATATATATATATATAAATATATATATATATATAAATATATATATATATAAATATATATATATATATAAATATATATATATATATATAAATATATATATATATATATATATAAATATATATATATATATATATATAAATATATATATATATATATATATATATATATATATATAAATATATATATATATATATATATATATATATATATATATATATATATATATATATATATATATATATATAAATATATATATATATATATATATATATATATAAATATATATATATATATATATATATATATATATAAATATATATATATATATATATATATATATATAAATATATATATATATATATATATATATATATATAAATATATATATATATATATATATATATATATATATATATATATATATATATATATAAATATAAATATATATATATATATATATATATATAAATAAACATGCATATATGCATAATGTTTGTATGTATGTGTGTAAGTGTGTCTCGTTATATATATGTATACATATACATATATACATATTGACATGCATATGTATGTAGTCTTTAGTTATTTAGGGCTGATAAAAGGAATGAAAACACTTTATGGAATAGTCCTAGCAGAGTTCATATTTAAAAGTCCAAAATTTAAGAATTAAACTTAGAAAGAATAACAAATTTTATATAGATTCTAAACAACACAATAAATTTTTAATTAATTTTCTTTAAGAGTTATAAAATACATTTTTAACTATATTTTTTTACTCAATTTTCTATCTTTTTTTCTAATATATATATATATATATATATATTTTTAGATATTTATATGTATATATATATACTTATATACTTTTAAATTTTTTTTTTTTTTTTGAATGTGTGTCTTCTAAAACTGCTATGATTTCTAAACTAGGTGAACAATGCCACTGCCCGTGTTATGACCAAAAAAGCCGTTAACCCCGCAATTCCAAATGGTAAGGTACCGTTTTGTTCTTGTCTCTTTGAAGAGCAGAACAGAACAACACATAAAACAAGCAGCAATTTTTAATAAGAAAGAGGACAAAAAAAAAAATTGAAGGACAACAGTTATTTTAATGAGAAATGAGATTTTGATGGGGTTGGGGGGCAGAATTTGAGAAATTGGGTAACAAAAAGCCAAGAAAATACTAAATTTTCTTTTTACAAAATCCAAAACACAAATATTTACCCTCCTCCTTTCCATCCGTGACCATCTCCATAGACCACTGGAGAAGAAAAAAATTGACTAATCAACAGACAAGAAAAATCTTTATTCGAAGTTTGGTAATACTGACTCTTTTACCCCCTGCCCTGGTCTTTTATTCTGAATTTTTTTTTCTTCCTCACCCTGTAATTCCAGCTGAACCATTCCTTACTTCAAGAGAAACAAGCCACCTGTTCGTATATAAAAAAAAAAAACAACACAACAACAACCTCCCTTTCCATGCAATAAGATTCATCTCTACTCCCCATTCTCTGACAAGAATCTTTTAAATATAATTCTATATATTTATATATAATTTTTCTTAGTTTTTAATTTTTTTTTTGTTCCCTTTAGTATTCAGTTTTAAACTAAGATCAATTATCTAACCTTTTCAATACCATAAAATAAAATAGATTTCCTTTTTTTTTTTAATCTACAATATAATGAATTTAGTAAAAATAACTGTCGTTATTAAATTAGTGCTTGGAGCATAAATTAATGTAAAATTTAGATCACTTTAAAACAGGACTTTCATATCTAGAGTCAGGTACGATCTCAGATGGGTTTGTATAAAAAGGGCCAAATCATTTAACCCTTTAGCGTTCAAATTGATATGTCAAAAGTAATCCTTATTCATTTACGTTTTTAAAACTTAATCTGGTATTATCTTGTAGCTTCAAGAGTTGAAAGATGTAAATGTTTATTTTTAGAATGACATTGTAGGGTAGGTGTGAGATGCTGGTTCTGGCCAGTTTGAGCATAAAATGAGTAGAATATTTGGGCCGAATATAGCCGGTTTAAACACTATGGAAACATTCTAATATGTGTTTTTTAAATTTCTTAATCAAACAGTAAATTATTTTTTGGTAATTGTCAGTTATTTATAGGGTTAAATAAACAAAGATTATTCTTACTATAAAAATGAAACTTTACTGGATAATATAGCTTTGCAATGAATATGCTTGATAACTTCCATAAAAATATAAGTTATAAATGTAAATTTTATCTGACTTGAACTATTAAACAAGGGGTTCAGGTGGGTATCTGTGCTTTTTTTTTTCCTACGTGCATATAATATACACCAGCACGTCCTTCTATGGCTGGCATGTCAGCTACATGGTTAGCTATTTTGGGAATGACAGTAAATATGTTAGCTTTAATGAGTGTATAGGAAAACATTATAAGCTTTTAGTTAAAATCGAATTAATATTAATAGTTAAGTATTGATATGTTCAAGATTCTCTTAAATAATGAGATGAACTGATTCCTTGAGAGAATTTCAAGAGAAAAAAAATTTCAGAAATATTAAACAGATATTTATTGTATATTGTATGTGTGTGTGTGTATGCTTGTGTATGTATAAATATGCTTGACTAAAATTCTTGACTATACAAACTTTTCAGCTAATTAATTAATTCAAAAAATTAATTAAAAAATTTTTTCATTGCATCAAATATCTTTTGTAGCTTTTCCTTTTTGTTACTAAATTGAAAATGATCTTTTTTTTTGTGTTTGTGCTTGTGACGATATGTCATATATTTAATATATGTGTGTATATATATATATATATATATATATGTGTGTGTGTGTGTGTGTCTGTGTGTATGTTTGGCATAATATGCATATGTGATATGTATGGAATATATAATATGTATTTCTTAGTTTTATAATGGCATGGCACAAATTACCTTTTCAATATTTAGTTATGTCTAGTGATGTTCTTTCTAAGTTCACCTCCCTTGAAAATCTACTCTGCATTGCAACCTCTCAGGGTCGATTAAATGGGTATCAGTAATATACTGGGATTCACTTTAATCGTCCTTTTGCTCCTGCAATATTCTTTGCCTTGTGCCATTGTTAGAAATCATTATATTATATATATGTCTCAATACATATGAATGCTATATATACACTCATATATATAAATATATATCTTCATCTATATATGTTATATATATATATAATATATACACATATATATAATGTAATATATATTATATCTATAATGTATATATATTTATATATGTATGTATTTTTGGCTGTATATATTATGTAATGTGTATACGTGTGTATTGTATTATATCATATATATATATATGTATATATATGCACATATATGTATGTACTTGCGTATGTTCTCAACAACTCAAGTGATATTTGGTGCTATTGAAAAGTATTAAATCGCATGTTTGTATAGTTATGAATTGAATGCTGCATATTTATATACACATCTCTATATACATTACATACATACATAAATACACTGGCCTTTGTTAATTATTAATGCTCAATAGCTGAAATGAAATTTTAGCCACTCTTCTAATCGTATTAGATTTTGTCTTTCATGATTTCAGTAACATATATTTTTATTATTATTATTATTATTATTATTATTCTAGTTTTGTTATATCTCTCTAATATTTTTCCACCAATGGTAAAATGGCTCTTTATACAATACAGCCATCACTTTGTATTTGCGATTACTATTAGGAATAGGATTGCTGTTGGAAGAAAATGTGACATTTTGAGTCTGTGAATTGTGTCCAGCTAAGGTAATGTCTGTTCTTTGAACTGCTGTATGCAAGCCAGTAGAAACTAGATATAAATTTTTTTGATATTAGTCTGTGCCAGCAGTATTTAATTCTCATACTGAAGATTACTATGAGGTATATCCAAAGATTTTAACCATCATTGTGTTCATAAATTGATTAATTTTACTAATACATGAGGCAGTCATAAAAATCTCTCATGTCAGGCTGCTTGATAAACATGACAGAACTTTTGAATGTTTCATATGCCTTAGTAAATTTAATTTATTTAATTAATTCATGAGTTCACTGATGACTAAAATCTTCTGAGTAAATTTCGTAGCAATCATTCAGATATATAATTTATAAAGTCAATTTCCTAGAATCCAAATTAAATAAATGAAAACTTTCAATGTTTAAATTAATTAAAATAAAAACATAAAATATTTCTACAGCCTTAGTTTTAAGCATTGGCAAAACACCAAGAATTCTTGTCTGGGAGACAAGATAGGTTAGAACATAATAATTTGGGTACTTAGAACATAGTAAACTTTGGTTTAATGGTTAACATAGTCATCAGGATTACAACAGACACTTTTGGTTCATGGTGCATTTCCAGTATGCATTTCTGCACATATTTTGTCCACCTTAGGCTTGCACTTATGAAGAGCATTCTTGAATTGAATTTAATGTTGTATTGTTACTAGAAATCTCATTGGCTGTATCATCTAAAGAAATTATGTAAGTGTTCATAAAAAAACAGAAACTAGTATTGTTTTAAGAAAAAATAAATTTTAAAGTTTTTAATGTAAATACACTTAAAGTAAGGTATTCTAGAAATTTCTAGATTAAATTCCTTGAAAGTGGGTATGTAGGGGGGAAAAAAATATTGGGAAGTACAGAATTCTTAAGCAAATAATAGAATTTAAGAAATATAAAATATAGGAAGAAAATCTGTTAAACTAAATAGATCAAATTAATTTGTTGTAAATGAATTTTCGACTTTTACAAATTTTTAAAGAATTATTAATATCTATCTGAATGATTTTTTTTTTTTTTTTTTTGCTAATCTTACAGAACTAAGTAATTATACTCTGACTAACAAATTTTACTTAATCTACCATCTGATATATATGTATATGTGCGTGTGTGTGTGTGTATATATATATATATATATATATATATATATATATATATATATATATACACACATACACAAACATATACATATATAAAATGGAATGATTTAAAAAATGAAACAAGAAAGAAATTTATATATATAAAAATACTTCTAATTTTACCAATTCTTTTCAAATTATTAAACCATTTTTCTTTTTTGGACTTAACGTTTTTCTAATTTTTTCTTTTCTTTTTTTTACACTTCTCTTTCTGTCTATCTCTATCTCTCTCTCCATATAGTAATATTAATTAATTGGTAGTTTTATTTATTTTTTTTTTTTGTGAATGTGGCTGATTATCAGATTGAGCTACTCAATTATTTCTTTATTTTAATTTAATTTTTTTTTTTATTCCTTTCTTAAGTTTGATCCGTCTTATCTTAAATGAATGTGTGTACGCATGTTAGCTATTTTAATGCCTACACATGTCACCCTGTCCTCATCATTCAATGCAAGAATGCAAGACAATGTTTTATTTTTTATTTAATATTTTTCAACTTCCTTTCCTTTCTTTCTCTCCCTTCCCTTGCCCCCTACTGTCTTGATATCCTTTCAAAAGATTTAAAAATTTAAAAGAATTCTTACATCAGCAAAGACGGAAACACTCACTTACTCTCTTAAATTCCTTTTCTTCTTATTTTTTTTTTTACTGCAATATTTACTCATTTCTGTTATGTTTCAGTTAATTTTTAAAATAATATAAGAATTTGAAAGACAGTTTTAGGAAAATAACTTAACATGAAACACAGCAAATAATTCCAATATCAAAATTACATAGAACATGCAACAAATTTAAATATGAAAAGTACTTGAAAATTAGAAAAAAAAACATAGTTATCATTGAACCATAAGTGGCCTTAAGTGATTTGCCTTCAAAATGAACACATTTGGGACACAATGTAAGAAAACAAATATTGCATAAAATTCATAAGAAATATTAGATTTAGATGTAAAAATAACTTTAACATTAGAGGTTTAGTATTATAAAACTGAAGCTATTCTGAAGTAGGCTGGTGTTAAAAGATAGGAACTGAGATTAATACGTATAGAAGTATATGTAACAAACAGAAGAACAGAGGTACTGGTATAACATTTATTCCTTACCTACAGCTGTTTCTATAGCTTATGCTTATGAGTCAAATCATTTAACAATTAGGCAAACATTAATATAAGCAATGACTATATAATGTTATATATTATATAATGTAAAAGTAATTTCAAATAAATTAATAATATAGTTAATAATTAAATGTATACATGATATTTATTATAGTTAATAATGTAATGTTTGAAAGAGGTGATGTATATAATGTGTGATTAGATCTAATTCATATATACATGACTGTAAGTGTAATTATTTGCAGTATTTGTGAGAAGTTTACTGGCACATCTATACTTTATAAATAACCAGAACAAAATGTCACATCCATGAGACAAGAATGAAATAATGTGTTTGACTAAGTTACTTGTGTATATATTCTGAATTAAAATTGTACCAATGGAGACTTTGCTATCCATTCTTCTCATGGCAGTAACATACCAGTTATCTGCTATGCTCGTTTATATTGACCAGTGTCTCAACTAAATTTCTGTTTTTTTTACCTAGGTGAGAAGCCATTTTCTAAATTCCATCTGAATTTCCATAAATGATATACAGGCTTCTTTTAATGCTACTCTATATTTGTCTCATCTTCTTATAATGGATAAAAGCAATCTGATAGCTTTGCCCTTCTATTATGAAGAGAAACCTTTTGATATATAAACACATGTATAGATGTGTGTATTTTGGTATATATATATATATATATATATATATATATATATATATATATATATATATATATATATAGGTGCATAGGTTAGGGTATCCAGTTCAAGGTCGTATGGTTTTGAATTTGATTCCTGGTGATGTGTTGTGTTCTTATGCAAGACTCTTCATTTCACATCGGTCCAGCCCACTCAGCTTGCAAAACTGGGCTGTATTTGTAATCCAAGGGCTGGCCTTGTCACATTGTGTGTCACACTGAATCTCCCTGCAAACTACATTAAAGGTATGCATGTCTGTGGGCTACTCAACCACTTGCACATTAATTTCATGAGCAGGCTGTTCTGTTGATCAGATCAACTGGAACACTGGTTGTTGTAACCATGGAGTGTTACTCAAATATGTATATGCATACATTCGCTGTGTGTATGTGCATAGACATGTATTGAGTACATCTAATTATTTCTCTTTAAAATATATGATAGATTTGATCATTTATAGGATAAACAAGGAATTCAACAGAAATTGGCATTAAGATAGGTGGCCTATAAACTCCCTCAACTTTTAAGTCGAGGAATACAGCAAACCAGTCTGTTTTTTTTTTTAATTTACATTTACACTATGCCCCCTACTTTTTTAACTTTCACTTTCTTCCCCCCCTTTCTCATTTTATTGACCATGTCCAGTTTACCTGCCTTCCTACCTCTCCCTCGTCACTTCCTTAGACTTGATTCTAAATTTCTGCCCCTTCTGCATCCATCGACATGTATTGGAGACAGATAGACACGAAGCAGACCTGGTTAGTAAGGGTATATTACTGATCGACAAAAGGACTTTGATAAACTTAGTTGATTGACTGATTAACTTAACAACTACGCAAACATCTGATTGATTAATTGGTTAAATGATTGACCAATTAATTAACATGAATAAAAGAAGCGAAATAGATACAGTACATGTGTTTACTATTGACATAATAACCCTTCCAAGTTTGCGTATTTCGACAAATTGACATTCAGTTTAAGTGGATAAAATCTATAACAGTATATACACTCTACAATAATACATATACCCTCTGCCCCTCCCCTTAAAAAACATCTGAAAATTTAAAACCAACAACAAACATATCTGATTTTAATTGGTGCATCATTCTGTGTCCGTGTGCCTAGTTTTTCTACGTCAATGCCGTCTGCTGCATGTTATATGTGATGTTCCGTTCTGCCTTGATTAAACAACATTTTTTTTCTTATTATACATATATATATATATACATATATATATATATACATATTTTTTTCTTTATTGACAATTCATTATCCCGCGTTTGTATCTGTATGTGTATGTATATATATATATATATACATACATATATATATATATATATATATATATATATATATATATATATATATATATATATTTTATGAATGTGTGTGAATATATATGTGTGCACACATGTATAGACACACATGCATGTATATATATATATATGCATACACATACACTCATACACACAAACATATATATTTACATATAATTATGCACTTAAACATGTATATCTGCATACACATGTGTGTATATATATATGTACATATATATGTATATACTCATGTGTGTATGTATATCTATCATAAGTAAGTTGTTATCTTCAATTCAAATTTGGAGAAAAGTAATACTTTAAAAACACGACCTAAGTATGTAACATATATATACATACATATATATACATACATATATATATATATATATATATATATATATATATATATATATATATATATATATATTGTATATATATATATATAAAAATTTTTATCTTTGTAAAAAGAAATTTATTAGGGAGGAAAGTTAATTTAGTTTTACACTTACATATGTATACACGTTCACGTGTGTATATGGATTGTGTATGTGTGCATATATATATATATATATATAAACATATATATATACACATGTACACATAGGTACATAAATAAAATATACGATAAATGATCTTGACATCATTTTTTTTTAACAAGAAAACTTATGGAAGGTTTCATAAAAAAAAAATATTTTCTGCATTTTTTTTTTTTTTTTCATATAGCCCCGTTGTATCTTGCTTGTGAAACCTCGAACTTTTTAAATTTGATTTTGTAATTTTTTTCTTTACCAGTATTTTAGTATTTATTCTTTTTCTTGGTACACACTGTTGATATAGCTTATCTCTTAACTCGTAATATTTTAACCCTTTTTTTTTTTCCTAAACATAGCAATGAATGAATAAATCTCTCCAGTATGTTTTTTTCTACTCTTTTCTTCTTGATTTTAATATTACATACTCTGCTACATCTTCTCCTTGCATTCACTTTGTCTTTTCAACATGTTTAATTCAATTCATTTGAGTTTATTTCTTTTAAATATGTTGCCATTTCTAATTAGCTAATTAAGTTTCTACAGTTCCTTCATTTAATTATTGTTATTAACAAACCCTAACACAAAATTGTAAACTGCCCTTGTGATGCTCATCCCTCTCATCTGAAGCCTTTGTGACAAATAAAAGAAATCTTAGCTGCATTTCATCTGCGTTTACATTCCAGGTTCAAATTCTGCTGAGGTTGACTTTGTTTTTTCATCCTTTTGGGGTCGATAACATAAGTACCAGTTGAGCACTGAGGTCAGTGTCATCAACAAGGCCTCCTCACAAAATTTCAGGCCATATACCCATAGGAGAAGGGATTTTTATTATAATCATTATTATTGGCAAGCGAACAGAATTGTTAGCATGCCGAGTTTGAATTCTGCCGAGGCCGACTTTACCTTTCAGGGTTGATACAATGAGTACCTAGCTGAGCACTGGGGTTAATGTAATTTATTAGCCTCCTTGCCCAAAATTTCAGGCTTTGTGTCAATAGTGGATAGAATTATTATCATCATCATCATTATGGCAAGGTGGTAGAACCATTGGCACTTCTGACCAAATGCTTAATGGTACATCTTCCAAGCCTTTACCTTCAAAGTTCAAATATCTCTCAAGTCAACCTTACCTTTCATTCTTTCAGGATCAATAGAATAAGTACCAGCTGAGCCCTGGAGTCGATTTAATTAACTTACCTCCTCCCCTAAAATTTCTGGCTTTCTGCCAAAATTTGAAGCAATCATCATCATCATCATAGAATGGTTAGATTCCTAGATACTGTAAATTCTTTGCAGTGTTTCTTCCAGCTCTTTACATTCTGAGTTCAGGTTCCAACATTGTCGGATTTGCCTCTCATCGTTTTCAAATCAGTAAAACAAAGTACCAGTCAGCTCCTGAGGTCATTAGTAGTAACTATCCCTCCCCTCAAAATTTCTGGTCTTATGTCTAAGTCAAAAACCATCTTTATTATACCTTTCTCACTTTATTTTTCTATATTCCACATTAGTTCTTACCTCCTCTCCTTCTCATTCTTAGTTTGTTCTATATTTCTTCTCTCTCTCTCAAAAGTATTGTATCATATCGTCATTAATTAATTTAATTATAATTTTTATATGTTCTTTTTCATTTAAATATAATATATTTTACCATTTTCTGTGTATCATTTTCTATACATCTCTCTTATTTTGTTTCTCCTTATTTATATTCTTTGCTCTTTACCATTTCATTTCATTCCAAATCAAAGAAAGAATGAAACAAAAAGTAAAAAAAAGAAGCCAAAACTCTTTCTTAAAACATTTTTAATTAATAAAATTTGAGATTAATTAATTGAATTTAAAGAAGAATACACACAAAAGTTTTCTTCTTGACTTCTTTATTCATTCATTTCTATTTTAATATGACCATAATAAAGTGTGTGTGTATATATATATATATGTATATATATATATATATATATATGTATGTATGTATTTGCATATGTTCACACACACTTGTATGTGTATATATATATATATATATATATATGTATGTAAACATGAATATATATGTACATACATATATATATATATATATATATATATATATATGCGTGTGTGTGTGTATGCATATTCCTACTTATGTTTGTACACTTGGAACATTTGTTTAATTTAATTTTGACATACTGGCTGATTAGACACGAGTATAATGTATTGAATGTTTCAGCATGTTTTTATCTCCCTCTCTTGATCATTATCCACATCACATTGCCTTGGTCTGTTGGGTATCTTCATTTAGTATTATTATTATTATGATTATTATTATTGTTGTTGTTCTTCTTATTATCATTATTATTAGGCAGTGAGCTAAGAGAATCTTTAGCATGCCAAGCAAAATGCATAGCAGCGTTTTGTCTGTCTTTATGTTCGGAGTTTGAATTTCACGGAACCTGACTGGTATATGTTCCATTTGTTCCTTTTGCTGCACTGTTAATTTAAGGGATGTAAACAAAGCAATACCAACTGGCAAGCAATGGTAGGGTACAAACGCCGACAGAGTCACATATAGATATATACATACGCACATATATACATACATATGGTGGTTGTCTACTCCCTATGCAGAGTTTGACCACCTCCTGTGTACACTGGCATCTGATGTGGCTTTTTAAACCAGACAATATTTTGTTCCACCCATGCTAGCCATTCAACCCATGTTAGTAGCATGGAAGGCGGACGTTAGATGATGATGATGATGACAACTCACATAGATTGCATATCTACTTTGGACCACCAAGAGCTGCAGTTAAGTTCTGATCTTTGGGAAATTTAAAATGTCTTTTGAGGCCTCCATTAGATTTGCAGACCGTATGGCATACATATCATTGATATTATATATACATATGTATACACACACACACACACACACATACAACAGGCTTCTTTCAGTTTCTGTCTACTGAATCCACTCACAGGGCTTTTGCTGGCCTTGGCTATAATAGAAGAGAGATGAAAGCTAATCTTTGTTCTGTATATGTACGTGTATATATATATACACACACACACACACACTCATACATGTTAAGCATGTATACACATGTATATGTGTGTATGTATTTTAATTCATGGTTGTGCAATTACAATTTTATATATATATATATAAACACATATATATATATTTGTGTGTGTCACCTACAAATATGTATGTATGTTTGCATATTTAATTTGTATAATTGCTGCCTACTATTGGGTTGAAGTCAAGAATTCTACCACCCACCTACCTGCCTACCAATATATCTCACTATTTCATTCATTAAATCTTAGCTTCAATAAATCTGCAGCTGTTCTTCTTCGTCAATGGAATGGTTATTTACTTCCTTAGATGTGAATGTATGCCATTGAAATTCACCGCAGTGGTCATGATTCAAAACATTAGCCGTACTGATGGTGTACTTGTGAAAGCCTTACTAAGAGGAAGAACTTTTTCCAATTTCTTTATTTCTCTTCTCTTCTGTTTTCGTCTGTGATGTTTAGTTCCTCGTTTCAATCAAAAGACTTTCGGTGTTTCCATGTGAAGAATTTTCTGCTCTAGGAAATGATTCGTACAGGAAATTGAACCTAATAGGATGGAATGGTTGAAAGATACGTGCTTCCATGATGAAAGGACAAAGTAAATGCTTAATAAAGCATTTGAACATGAGATCAAAAGGAATTCTTAAGATAGGGCCGAAAGACCAAGAGAAGAAAAACCAACCAACCAACTATAACAACAACAATAACTCCCTGCAATAATAATAATAATAATAATAATAATAATAGTAATAGCAGCACCACCATTAGGGACATGCAAACAGTAAATGGTTTATTGGTTAGTAGAGTAAAGTAAGAAAACTTAAGCTGAGAGTTTAAGTAATGTCGTTGGTTAGAATCAAAGAAAGAAATTAAATGTTGGTGAATTTGTATTGCAACAAAAATGAGATAAAACTTTGACTTACTGGCAGACTTTTTCTGGCTATGTAACTTGTAGTGGGGTCACAAGTCAGTTTTTCCATTCCAGACCTCAAAGCGATGATTCTGATCTCTAAGAATTGCATGTTGTATCTTTGGATCTTTGAAGTTTTTGAGGAGACGAAGTGACTTCTTTGAAATTCTAAATTTGTCGACAAACGTAAACTGATAAAATTTTTACACTACTAAGACTCACTGCTTTGTGTTTCTTTGTTTTTATACATGTATATATTATATATTTTTTTGTTTATGTATATACATGGGAGTCTGTGTGTATTATATATATATATATATATATATATATAATATATAATGCATATATAGCAAAAGCTAAATGTTCAAAAATTTCTTTTTTTTGGGAAGCTTTGAAAAAGATTAGGTTGTTATATTTCTCACAGACTTTTATGGCAGTCTCGTTGCTGTTTCTTAACATTTTCCCCCCTTTTTTTTCTTATTCTCTCTCAGGTCACCCACTCTCTGTCCGTTATTATTTTTTTTTACCTTTTACTTGTTTCAATCACTGGACTGTGGCCAAGCTGGAGTGGTGCCTTGAAGTGTTTAGTTAAAGAAATTGTCCTCCATATTTACATTCTGAGTTCAAATTTTGCCAGGGTTAACTTTACCTTTCTTCCCTTTTGGTGGGTGGGGTGGGGGTGGGGGTCGATAAAATAAGTACCAGGCTAACACTGGGGCTGATGTTATCAACTTACATCTTCCCCCCCAAACTTCGTGGTCTTGTTCCAAAATTTGACACTATTATTATTATCATCATCATTATTATTATTATTATTAAGGTGGCGAGCTGGCAGAATCATTAACATTTTGGACGAAATGCTTAGCAATATTTCGCCCATCGCTACGATTTGAGTTCAAATTCTGCCAAGGTTGACTTTACCTTTCATCCTTTCAGGGTCACTAAATTAAGTACCAGTTATGAACTGAGGTCAATGTAATCGATTAGTTCCTTCCACTAAATTTCCGGCCTTGTGCCTATAGTAGAAAGGATCATTACTTTTATTGTTATTATTATTATTATTTCTTATTTCAAATTTGAAACTTACTACGTGGCATACCCATCAGACCAAGTCTTTGCACATTGTAAACAGCATCTTGTTACCAAGAAAAAAATAAATATGTATTTAGAAATTAAATCAAAATACGAATTATGAAAAAGTAAACCAGAGTGAAAAATATGAATGTTGTTTATTTTTCTTGAATTGTAATTTTTCTTTTTGTGGTATTATTTTTTTTATTTTTCATTTTTTTGTTTGATCTGGTCTTGTTGCACAAGAAATGTAGTTGGAAAATGCTATCTCTCATTCATATACATGTGTGTATAAATATATATATATATATATATATATATATATATATATATATATATATATATATATATGTGATATATGCGTGAGATATTAATGTAGTATACAACAATCTGCTCATGTCTGGTTGTGCACAAATATTTTTTTTTTTTGCTAGTTGTCATGAATCTTTTTTTTTTTTTTAATATTCAAATTAATTCAAGAAATCAATTAATTTTTCAACCAATCACTCAGACTACCGACTTAGCTATTTATAGAATCATGTATTTACACACCACATAGATATATGTATGTATATATATATATATGTGTGTATATATATATATATAAATACACACACATATATATATATATATATATATATATATATATATATATATATATATATATATAAATACACACACATATATATATATATATATATATGTATATATATATATATATGTATATATATATATATATGTGTGTGTGTGTGTGTATATGTATGTATGTACGATGCATCTACCTATTCAGTTATAAATGTCATCCACCAAACACACTCTATTAGCAAAAAATATAAATGGTGAAAGAAAGAAGGAAAATACTTGAAGAAATCTTCTTGTAGACTTAGAAAAATATGATATATTCAAAGTTTTATAGCTTTAGATTTTTAGCATATATTTTTGCATATATATATATATATATATATATATATATATATATAATCAAAGATAGGAAGAATAAGCATATGAAAATCAATATCAACAGATCAATATATTTATAAACAGCCCCTGAAGGAAATTAGCATTATTATTATTATTATCGTTATTATTGTATTTAATTTTTTTTATTATTATTATTAACTTCTTTTCCTTTTAGGTGTTTAATTTTTGAAAATATTGGTATTTCTAAGAATTTAACCATATTTCTGCTACTCACACTGAATTTTTACTAGTAAGAGCAATTAGTATTATATATGTATATATATATATATATATATATATATATATATATATATTGAGATTTATTTCCAATAATGAATCAATAGTGTTAATCTTTAATAAGTTTTCAAGGAAGGTCGTTAGGACTTCAGAGAGTATGTTTAAGAAATTTATTTTGGAGGAAAAAGAATCATGAGGAATATGAGAGTAGATAATTACAAATATTATTTCTGTTTAATAGTCTTATTTATATGTTAATGAAGTTAGCGCTTTTAATTAAAATTTTTTGGTACTTTTTACGTATTCTTTTTAAAAGAGTTATTAATGTTGTAAAATTCATTTTCCTCTTATGCTTGTGTATGTGTGCAATGGATAGACATATGTGTATATATATGCATATATACACACATATATGCATACATATATATGCATATATATATATGTCTATATCATATATGTACATGTATATATATGTATATATAAGATATATATATATATATATATATATATATATATATATATATATACATGTATGTACACATAGACATGTGCGTTTGTGTGTATATATGTACACATGTATGTGTGTATATATATATATATATATATATATATATTTATATTTATATACACACACATATGTATATATGTATATATACATATGCATATAGGTTTGTAAACTTTTTATACGTCCCCTTTTATTTCTCTCGAGCCATTTTTAATTTTCGTTTTTCTTTGTGTTTTGTTTTTTTTTGTTTTGTTTTGTTTTGTTTTTGTCTTGTGTGTGAAATAACTTTTTTCGGTTGTTGTATTTCTGTAGCTGCTGCTTTACGAGGTGTGACGTTAACTCGTGGTCGAGCAGCAGCGGCTGTGACGGCACGAGGAGTATACGCCGCAGCAGCGGCAGCAGCAGCATTCAGGCACCCGACGCCCTTGACAACAACTGCAGCAGCTTTACCGTACGCCGCGTAAGTATTTGAGATTACACATTTATCCACGAAGCATCGACTTATTTGCGGTTTCTTTAAAATTCAACCGTATTTCGTTTGCTCAAAATGGTCTTAGTAGTAATAATAATATTTGTTCTATTTAATAGAACACCTGTACTAATCAAATTAGATCAGTTCCTATAATTAACCAATATTTGTTAATCTTTGCATTTCCAGTGAAAGTCATTAGAACTTTTAGAAAATATGATATATCAACCAAAATGGAAAATAATTGTCTTTTGCACATACAAGCACTCCTGCACACACACATATATAGAAGATATATATGTAAGGGGCATGTTGGCCTGCCTGCCTATCTTGCAGGGTGGCATCATTTGAAAGCTAAAATTATACAAAGCGCATTGTAACCAATGATGTATAACAACATCGAATTGTCTGGTCAATCATGTAAAGCGTGTGTATGTGTATGTGTGTGTGTGTATATATATATATATATATATATATATATATATATATATATATATATATATATATATATATATATATATATATATACACACACACGCACACATATCTATATAGTTCATAGATGAGAATCAGATAGAAGACACTTAGTAGTGCTGAAAAATTTAAACCCTTTTGTTACCTTATTTCCGTTGAGATGCTCTGTGTTTCTTTCAATTAATTTTAAATATAACAAAGAATTTAGTAAAATAACTTAGTTATCATTAAGCTAATGCTAGGAACATAAATTGTGACTAAGGTTTGGTGGAAGATTTTAATTCAAAACTTACGAAAACAAAACATTTGTACTACAGAGCCAGATCCAGTTTCAGCCGGTTTGGTAATGAAAGCATTAAACTTGAGTACGTAGAGAAGTAAATCTAGGCACAAGCAAGTTAGACATGTCAATATATAAAATATATTGAATACATGAAATATAAAGAATGTATATATGTGTTTACATACAAAAAGGTTCGACTTAGACAGAGTAGAAATGATATCGAGAATTTAAGGGGGTTGAACAGCTGTTTCTGGGTACTCTGAGGTCCAAAATAATGTTTGTAGATTGATTCCATCGTTGAGTGAGATGAGCATCTGTCTTCAGGGTAGAAATCTTACATTTGAGGTGTTGGTTGAAAGAAGTTCAAAAATGGAATGATTTTGTGGAGAGCTAAGTGTATTAGAGGGAGGAATTGGGGAGGTATTCAGATATATATTCACCATATAATGGGTTTCTCTCAGTCTCCATTGACTAAATTTACTCACAAGGCTTTGGTTGGCTCCGGTCTATAGTGGAAGACACTCATGGTGCCATGCCAAAGGACTGAACCCCAAATTATGTAGTTGGGAAGCAAACTCCTTAACCTCTCTGCCATTCCTTTGAAAATGGACAGGTCTATTTCTTCTCACGAAAGAATGAAAAAGAAAACAAACTAAAAGGCTCTGCAAAAGAGAGAAAGAGAGTACTGTTATTGCTAAAATGTTACTGTTTCATTGATCTGATCCCTATTATTTGCCTTTCAGTGGAGTGTATCACCAAGACCCCTTCTTAGCGACATATGCAGCAGCTGATCGATATCAGGTAAGTAACGCCCTTTAATTCCTACTTGTCTCACCTTTGTAGTGTTGCAATTAATCATGTTTAACCCCAGGCTGATATTCATCCAGCAGGTTTATAATAATAAACCCTTTAACATTTGAACCGGCCATATCCAGCCCAAATATTCTACCTGTTTATGTTGAAACTGGCCAGATTCAGCCTCTCACACCTACCCTTCAATGTCATTCTAAAAATAAACTGTCATATCTTCAAAATATTGAAGCAACAAGATACTCCATGATTAATTTTTTTAAATGTAGATGATAGACCTGCTTTTGCAGTGGACTTGAGCAAATAACACCAGGCACAAAGAAATATTGGGTTTACCCGGTCACCTCTTCATCACCATCTCTGTTTTTCCAAAGAGAATAGCCATGTATCTTCTCTTCTGCAAGACATCCGTTTGGCATAAAGCCACCTCCTTCTATGCTACACCACTCCTTCGCTTGAGGATTTTGTCTTGCAGGTTACTTGGTTACCTCACTGGTGCTGCTGCCATGTAAAATGCACCTCATACATTCTCTGAAGTGGTTGGCATTAGGAAGTGCATCCAACTGCAAAAACAATGCCAAAGCCAATACTGGAGCTCAATACATTCCTCAGGGTTGTCAGCACTTGTAAAACCATCCAACTCATGCCAGCATGGAAAATCAACATTAGACAACGATGATGATGTCCAAGGTGTAATTTAAAGCAGATGTGAATGCTATTTCTAGCAGGTTAAGTAAAAATCTAGAGGTTCTCTTATTTGTCCAGATCTAATTTGCCCATCCTCTTACACCTATCATCATTGTGGTCATCATTTAAAGTCCATTTTCCAAACGTTGTGGTATTCATTCATTTTCTAACATTTTAATTTTCTTTTTTTGCCCTTCGTATTTCAGCTCGTTACAACCCAACCGTATGCAGCTGCAGGCTATGCGGCTGCAACACGCTATGCAATCCCCACTGTAGCAGCGACAGCAGCCACGTACGCGGCTGGGTAAGTTTTATTCTTCAACGTTCTTCCCCTTCTCCCCCCACCCTGCCGACACTTTTTTTCTTGATTATGCAAAAAAAAAAACCCAAAAAAAACAAGTTGTATCTACCACTATCACCATTTCCACCCCCACCCCCACCGCCACTTCGACCAGCACCCCTTTCCACCATTACTTTGGGAAACAAAAAAAAAAAATCCTCACCAATACCAAAATGCTGAAGGACAGAGTTGGGGTGGGGTTCGTGTATCTGTACAAATTATGAAGGTTACAAAAGAGGGTGTACTAGTTTCTCTGTTGATGGAATCAGTAGAGTGGCTGATATGTCTGTTTTCATCACCCTGGGGCCATTCTCTTGATGGTCACTTTGTCTACCAAGAATCTAAGTTAAAATGACCAAGATCTTGATTGATTATAGAATGTTAGTTTCAAATTTTTGGCACAATGCCAGCAACTTCAGGGAAGGGGTAAGTCAACTTATTTCATCGACCTCCAAAAAAAAATGTAAGACAGAGTTGACCATGGCAGGATTTGAACTCAGAGCATAAATACGAATGAAATGCTGTGAAGTATTTTGCCCAGCATGTTAATGATTCTGCCAGCTTGCTGCTTTGAGGAATTACAGAATATTGGTAATGCTGCAAATTGTTAGAATGCACCTTGATTATCTTCTCTGAATGCATGAAGGACAATAACACCTTCTGCCATTAAATTGTCATTAAACTGCGACCATGCTGGAGTACTTACTCTCAACAAATTGACCCTAGTACACATTTATTTTTAAGCCTAGTACTTATTCTATAGTTCTCTTTTGCTGAACTGCTAAGTTACAGGGATGTAAACACACCAACACTGGTTGTTGAGCAGTAGAGTGGGGGACAGAGAGACACAAAGACACAAACGCATAGATGTCTATTCATCTCTCTCTCTCTCTCTGTATATATATATAGACAGGTTTCTTTCAGCTTCCATCAACCAAATCTATTAACAAGGTTTTCGCTAGTGGCGGCCCATGGCTATAGTAGGAGATGCTTGCCCAAGGTGCCATGCAGTAGGGACTGAACCCAAAACCTTGCGAGCCTCATTCTTATTATTTTAGAAGTTTTAATCTGGTCTTAATAGTTTAGCAAGTAATCCTGCCCCTTTCCCTTCCAATGCATCTGTCGGTGGTGGCAGCAGTAGTAGTTGTAGTTGTTGTTGGTGGTGGTGGTGGCGGCGGTGGTGGCAGTGGTAATGGTGGTGGTGGTGGTGGTGGTGGTAGTGGTGGTGTTAGTGGTTCTGCAATTATAGTCTGTTGAACAGTTTGTCAACACACCTCTTTCTCTTCATTCTTTTTCCTTAAATTAATTTATGTTTTGTTTTGTTAGTGTTGTCGTTGTTGTTGTTGTTGTTGTTGTCACCTTCTCCCCCTCCCCTGATTCAACTGTGTCTCTGTCTGTCTGTCTGTCTGTCTGTCTATGTTTATCTTTATATTTAAAATTTTTTTTGCCACATTTTTCTTGATTATTCTCTCTGTCGTTAGGCTGTGATCACTTGTATAAGTGTATATGTATATAGACATATGTGTGTGTGTTGTGTGTATATATGTGTGTTTATATTCATACGTATATGTATATATAATCATATATAAAGATATATGTATCTATATATATGCACACACACATGGATGTGTGTATATATAGATGCACATGTGTATGTGTGTATATATTCATATATACATGCCCATATATGTATGAATATATTTATATGCATACATGCTTGAATATATATACACATACATACATACATATATGTCTGTATGTATGTATGTATGTATGTATGTACAAACACCAAATGATTACACTTGCATACATTCCTATAATGTTTGTCTGTAATTAGATAGGTGTGTGTGTATATATATATATATATATATATATATATATATATATATATATATTATGCTGGCTCATGTTGCTTGCGTTTAGAAAATATACTTCATTGTTTTCAATTGTTAACCCAACCTTCCACATTCTTGCTTTTTATTACAGTAACTCTCTGTGCCTCCCCAATCTTCTCTCTCTCTCTCTCTCTTTCTCTATATCTCTTTCACTCACACTGTACACTACTTCCACCCAACACGCAAACATACATGCATGATCCACAGAATGAGCCTGAATATTAGTTGGTCATATCGCTAGAAATAACAGCTAAGTCTCCCTCAAGTTATATGACTGTCTTCTATGCCAAAAAAATGGAAAACTTTGGATAAGTGTATATATATATCGGAGTATTTAATAAAAAAACAACCACAATTTGATCATAAGCTTACCCTATGATGACTAAAAAAGATGAGCTAACTACATCTATAAAAACATACTTTTAAATTTTCCCTCATCCTCTTGTCCTTCTGTCTTTTTTCATTTCTTGTTCTTGTCCATACTATTCCCCTGTATCCACTCCTTTTCAGTATCCTTCCACCCCTACAATTGCTCTGCTTACAATTTCTGGAAGGGTCATCGGGACAACATCCTCAGTCATCCCTCAGTCATCCCACTTTTTGTTTGGCATTCTTAAATATGTCCAATGAAATCTTTGGATATCATCATTATATATTATCTGGCCGTCTTGTTCTTCGTTTACCTCTATGTCTCCTGCCGGTTGGCTCAGCTTGAAGAATCCATCTTGCGACATTTTAATCACATGTCTGTAGGACTGGAACTGTGGCCTTTCAATGCTGAGAAGAAACGGTTCAATCTGGAGAGACTCCTTATCTCCGAACTGTGC
>NC_142952.1:5866652-5871652 GCF_046866305.1 Octopus bimaculoides
ATGTCACAAAATAGAAATATTAACTTTTATTCTACAACCACAAAACATTAAAATACAACTAAAATCAGGATATACATATATATATAGTATGTGTGTGTATATATATATATATATATATATATATATATATATATATATATATATATATATATATATATAGTATGTGTGTGTGTGTGTATATATATTATCTCTGTTTGTAGGTGCTTACAAACATATATACAAGTAGAAACATAAAAATACAGAAAGGGCATTAATGTGCTGCTATAGCCATTTTCCTAAGAAAAAAACAAAAAAAAAATTCCGAAAATATTTAGACGAACAAAAACTTTAAAATTTTGAAAAGCAACATAGGATTTCAAACTAGGGTATTTTTTATACATTCTATAAAATATATTAATCTCTCTCTTTCTCTCTGTCTCTTTCTAACTTTAAAATAAAAAGTTCTGAAATTAAATATAAAACTATTATATATTTTAGGCTCTGTAAAAGAAAAAAATAAATAAATAAAGAGCTAAGAGGTTTCAAGGAAAATTTAGAAAAAAAAAAAAGTTATCAAAAAAGACAGCGAAATATTGGAATAAAAGAGGTTGGGGAATAATTCTGTTTGCTATTGATGTATGAATTTTGAAATTCTTGCACAAACTAACTATATAAGCAAAGCTGATTTATTCAAATGCCTTTTGGCTCTGAAAGAAAATTACCCCTCCTCCCACCACATTTATGTTCATATGCATAATTATATGCTATTAGAATAAAAACAAATATGCATGCATACATGTGAATTTATATGTGTGTGTGTGAGTGCATATAAATATATATGTATGTGTGTATGAATATGCACATCTGTATGTATATATGTGGATATACAGATATGGTGGTTGTCTACTCTTTATGTAGAGTCTGACCACCTTTTGTGCTTACACCTTAGATCATAGCGTCTGATGTGGCTTTTTAAATCAGACAATGTATTGAAAAGACACCCACATATCTGATTTGGACCACTATGAACTGCAGTTAAGTTCTGATCTTAAAATGTCTTCATATATATATATATATATATACATATATCATATATCATATATCATATATATACATATATCATATCTCCAGCTGCTTCAGAAGCTAAGACATGAAAATCATTTGCGAAAAAAATGGAGAACAATTTGGTTTAAATCTTGAAGAGCTCTTTAATACTTTAAGTGGCCAGATATGACCCAAATGTTCTATGTATTTTATGTTCAAACTGACCAGATCTGACCTCACACACCAACCCTATAATGTCAATCTCAAAATATGCAATTCCATCATCAAAATCTCAAAGCTAGAAGATAATGTCTGATTAACCGAAAAGAATAAGCTTTACATATGACAAAGTTACCTGAATGCTAATGTGTTAAAGGTTGGTAGATTGGCAACATGGTTTAATCAAATTTTGAATTTTTAATCAAAATCTTCAGGTTTCGGGTTCAAATTCTACTAACCTCAACTTTGCTGTTCATTTTTCTGCGATTAAATAAAAATAAACAATTCCGTTATCAAAATCTCAAAGCCGCAAGAAGATAATCCATGATTAATTCAAAACAATGTGAATAAATAAGCATTACATTTGACAGAGGTGTGTGGCTTAGTGGTTAATGCATTCAGCTCATGATTGTAAGGTCACGAGTTCAATTCCCAGCGATGCATTGTGTCCTTGAGCAAGACATTTATTTCGCGTTGCTCCAGTCCACTCAGCTGACAAAAATGAGTAGTACCTGTTTTTCAAAGGGCCAGCCACGTCACATTCTGTGTCATGCTGAATTTCCCCGTGAACTACATTAAGGGTACACATGTCAGTGGAGTACTCAGCTACCTGCTCGTTAATTTCTCAAGCTGTTCCATTGATCAGATAAACCGGAACCCTTATCAGTATAAGCGATGAAGTGCCAGTTTTACATTTGACAGAGTAATCTGAATGCTAACAGGTTAAAAGTTGGTGTGTTAGCAACATTGTTAGATCATGTTTTAATATTTGATCTGAATCCTCAGGTTTCAAGTTCAAATAATACTGACCTCAACTTTAATGTTCATCTTTCTGGGATCAACTAAATCAAAATATGACTAAAAGTGTTAGGGCCAATTTAAGTTAGTAATCCCATCTCCTCAGATCTATGACCGTGTCTAAGAAATAATTACTATAATTAAAAACTTTCTTTAATCAACCAATTAGTATTTGCGAATTTTTTCTGTTGATTTCTACAATTTTTTGTTTTTTGTTTTTCTCTTTTTTTTCCATTTTAGTTTTTTTTTTTTTGTTAACTGGCTTTAAATGATATAACCAAAGAATGCTGGCTGTGTAGAATATATTTTTGTTTTGTTTCTGTTTATTTTTATCTATCAATTAATTAATATATATATATATACATATATATATTTAACATTTTGGCAAGCAAGCAAGCAATGCAATGCAACCATACAATTTAAATTTTTTAATAATATTCTTTTCTTTTTTGTCTAAGTCTTAAGGACCATATTTATAGTCATTCACGTTCTCCATTTGTCATCTTAATATAGGCTAATGTGACTATTATTATCATTGTTATTATTATTATTATTATTATTATTATTAACAAGAAAATAGCATAAATATTGTGAATATCAGTCCTATTTCAATTTTGCTAAGCAGCATGACATTATTATCATCATCATCATCATCCCCATTAATTTTTATTATTATTATTATTATTATTATTATTATTATTATTATTATTATTATTATTAAGGCGGTGAGCTGGCAGAATCATTAGTATGCCAGGTGAAGTGCTTAATGACATTTTGACCGTCCTTACGGTCTGAATTCAAATTCCGCCGAAGTTGAATTTGCCTTTCATCTGATAAGAGTACACCAGGCACATGCATCACAATCATATGTGCACGGCATAGTGATCTCATATCAAGATTAACAGCACATGACCTTGCAGGTGGGGCCCAGTTAGAATTTTCTTCAGGTCAAGTAGCCCATCCTGCTCAAAAGGCCCTTGGATAAAGGTTGCTTAAGGATGTTGAACGAAACACCCATGTTTCCAGAGATGAATTATCCAAACCCCAAAGAATTCCTTTCAACACATGGCTATGATGCTCCCCCACTACTTCTGCTCATGATCAGAGATGCACATATCGTCAGCCACCAAGGGACATGCTCAACTGGTTAAGGTCAAGCAACTGACAAGCAAATCTGTGGTATTGAGAAGAATATTTGCTGTAGCCCATCTTTTATACCAAGACAAAACAATGTACATGATAACACTTCCAATCAATTAAAATCATAAGCCATGTGAACCACTGCCTGGTACTGCACCAGGGCATTTATTATGATTATTATTATTATTATTATTATTATTATTATTATGGTGCTGATCTGGCAGGATTGTTCATATGCCAGACAAAATTAGGTACCAGTGAAGTACCAGAGTTGATGAAAATTGCTGGCTTTGTGTCAAAATGAGTACTGCTTAGCAACATGTTGTTCATGTTGATGTGCTGAGTTCAAATGCCACTGGGATTGACTTAGCCTTCACTTGTAACAAGTGATTAGGCATTCATTAGTTTGTTTTTTTTACGTCACAGAATTTAGTTAATTAGTTTTTTCTTTTATTGTCTTTTTTAATTATATTCGCTTTTACTTTCATACATCATTTTGCCAACTTATCACTAACAAATTCTGCATTATTTAATTTGTGTCTGTCTGTGTGTCCCTGCATTTGTGTGTTTTCCCATTTGATTAATTATATATATATTTTTTTTTTTTTTCTTGATTTCCCATTTGTCTTTCTCTTCTATACATGTCTGTGAGATCGGCAGAATCAGCAGATCGGCAGTAGCAGAGGCGATGGACAAAACACTTTGCAGTGTTTCATTACATCGCTGCTGTTACATCTTCATTTTCTTACTTTTAAAATCAAATCACCATTGAGTTATTATTGCTTTTCATCCATCAAAAGGAGACGGTAAAATATAGTACCAGACTGTCTGATTTCTATAAGTACCAGGGGTCTTGTACATCAATGATTAAATTGAGCAATTGAAGTTTTTAAAGAAGTGGAGTGGTCACTTTAATGATGGAACTTAGAAAAAAAAAAAGAAAGACTGAAAGAAATTTTGAGCATCATAGAGGAATTCTTTGAAGTTTGAACAATTCATCTCTGGAAACACTGGTGTTTCATTCAACATTCTTAAACAACTCTTATTCAGAGACATTTTGAGTGGAATGGGCTACTCAACCTGTAGAAAATTCTAACTGATCTCCACTTCCAAGGTCAGGCACTGTTTGTCGTGATATGAGATCGCCATGTTGTGCACATATGGTTGTGATGCATGTGCCTGGTGTACCCTTATCAGACGGGTTGTCATGATGGGTAGATTGGGCTTTGTAAATATGTACCCCAGTGTCACATCAATGGCATGCACACCTCTTTCACTCAATGGTGATAATAATAAAATACATGGTTCTTGAAATAAAGGTCTCAAAAACGTGGCATTTAAGAATGACAACTGTTCCTGTGATCATGAGAGCTTTGGGGATAATGCCAAATGGCACTCTTGAACACTATGGTCTAGTATCAGAATTATAAAAAATTCTTTTTATGGGTACAGTTCACACTCTAAGGAAGCTGGCTCTCAATTCTATTGAAAATTTATTGTGATGCACTTAATTCTGTAAAGTGGTTGATATTAGGAAGGGCATCCAGCCATGGAAACCATGCCAAAACAGATGTAAGAGCTTCATGCAGTTTTCTTTCAAATCATCTATGGAAGAGTAATATTAAATGCTGATGGTTATGATGATACTTATCTGACATGACTATGGGGTTAGGAAAAGTAGTCTTGCACCAATTCTTTCATCTTTTCCTTATAACAACCATTGCATTTTGGTCTTCCATTCTTAGTTGGAAGTTACCATTACCAAAACAGTACCGTTAGTGAAATTCATAAAGCTTAAGGGTGTTTATGTCATCATCATC
>NC_142952.1:5874152-5924152 GCF_046866305.1 Octopus bimaculoides
AGAACTGAGCAAAGCAGGAGAAGAAATAAGAACATCACTAAGAAATTAAAACCAATAATAATAATAATAATACTTCTACTATGGCTTATCTGTCTTATTTTTAAGATTTCAAGAAATAGAATGCTCAAAATTAAAATACATTTTCACAGAGGCAGAGAGACTGATGTAGAGAAGTGTAGAAAAATAAAAATACACAGTAGTAAGATTAAAGCTTGAAGATTAAAGAAATTTTTATGTAAAGACAAATATTTATGAGATTAATATTAATATTTAAAATGGAAATAAAATTGGTTGCTGGTTGTAAGAATAAAAAACAAAACTTATAATACATACAAACACACACACACACAAAGATATATGTATCTGTGTATGTGTGTATATATATATATATATATATATATATATATATATAAATAAACACACGCATGCATATGTATTGATATACACACATATACACTATGGAGAAAGTATTTACACTAACAGAAGATTGAGTCTCTATGATGATAAAATCTTCAGATTGACTGGGTATTGATGTCAGAGATATGTGTGTATCCATACATACATACATACATATATATATAAGTATTCATGTATGTATATGGGTGTATATGTATACACACACTCACATACATATATATGAAATGGAGTTGACGGGTTGAAGTGCATTTGGTTATTTAACAAAAATTTTTCATCTATATATTAATTTTTTTATATATATATATTATTATTATTATTATTACTATTATTTTGTGTGTCTGTCTTACCATAAAGAGAGAGAGAGAGTGAAGATGAGGAGAAAGAGAGAGAGAGGAGATTTATTTCTATTTATTAATTTTGCTCGCATTTTCAGCTTTACTGATTCATATCTAGTCAAAATTCTACACACATAACACACACTTATACCCCCTTATCTCTCACTCTCTTTCCCCCTCTCTCTTTCCACACACACACACACACACACACACACAAACACATATATATATATACATACATACACACACATAAGCACATTGCCTGATGTGCAGACACATGCACCACTGCTCACACACAGACACAAGTACATCTGTACAAGTACATGTATAGATGTACTCTTTCTCTTAATTTTATTTACCTTATGAATTTTTTTTTGCCACTTCTTTATTTTCCATATGATGCCACCTCCTCTTTATGTGCCCCCCCCCCCGTCTTTATGTAGCCCACAACTCTAACCCTCACTAACATTGTCATCATCATTGCCATCATCATCGACAACACTAAACAATTTTAATCACTGCTGCCTGATACAACAAGCATTGTATTTTCCACTCTGTTTCTGCTACATTTATCTCTCAGCAAGTTCCCTAAGTTTTTTTTTTTTTTTTTTACTCCCTAATGGTCCCTATGGATGTACACATGTATATATCATCATGCAGCTATCTGCATACATGTGTGTATGCATGTGCTTACATATGTTGCAAGGAATACAATTTTGAAAGAGGAAAGGAAATAAAAAATGTGTGCTGATCAAAGATATGTGTTTCAATCTGAAACCAGGGTACAAAAAAAAAAGATCATCAGACATTTTTTTTTTTTCAGTCTTTTAAATTTTGTATTGAAATTATATCCATCTTCCATATTTCTGATTAATTAAGAGGATTTGCAAATAAAATCGTTAATTATTAATTTATATAATTTTATGTGTGTGAGTGTGTGCATATATCTGTGAATGGTAGGAAAGGGTGGAGAGCAGGGGAAGACAAAAAAAAAATTACCGTTTTTATTTAGCCAAGCTTGGAATCAAATTCTTCTTCCAAATGTTATATTTACTTACCACATATTTATCTGTCCCTTTCTTCTGTACCAGTGCCTCCTGTGCGCCTCTCTTCTCTCTTGCCCACTTTCTCTCTCTTTCTCTTTTCCCCCATCCCCTCAAATTTCATCTTTCAATGTTTCTTCTTCTCAAAGCAACAAATCTCATATCCCCCGCCTCCTCTTATTAGACTTCCCCACCCATATGAACTGAATCAGTTGGTGCCATATTCTTTGAAAATGTACATGGTTCCATTCTATCATCAGTGTACATCAAGTACTCATGTAACCATTTGCATATGCAAATATGCGAGTGCATCTGCCTGAGTGTGCATATGTCTTCACGCTTTTACAATTTAAAATCAATTTAACTGCCAAAGTATATATAAGCATGAAGATGCATACAAAATAATAATAATAATATGAAAAAAATAGTAATCTAGTTCTTAAGTCTTTCACCAGTGTCTGTCTGTCTCTCTCTCTCTGTTGAGCATGCAATATCTTCAATGGAAATAACTGGAATCTGGTAAATGTTTCATCTTTTCCTTTAGTAAACGAAGAAATTCTCATTCCAAACGTCCATAATGGACTTGTTTCATATAAACTCATCAATTAACTTCTATCTCTGCATATGGTAGAATCTTATCTTAAATAAATCAAAGTCCAGTTCACATCACAACTAATGAATCTAATGAAAAGAGATTAGAACTAGAACTCATCTGTTACCAGATGTTTCATGCGTTCTTTTATTTTCCTATAGCTGTTTTTATACTTCCAAAGCGTAGTTTTTCTAATGCTAATTAGATATGCAGATATGCATATTTTAGGCAGATTTAATTAGTGTTTATGCTTTACGGTGTCTTGCTTAAATTATTGCAGTTCATTTACTGATAAGCCAATCAGAACATGCCACTTAATTCCCTAACAGGTCTTCTTTTTTTTTATTCAGTTAAGAGGAGAGAAATAAAGATGCTATGTTAGTTTGTGTATGTGGTTAGATTGCACATGTGTGCGTGTGTGTGTGTTTGCATGTTCAGCTGAGAACAAATTATGCACAAGTTGTAGCACCTAAATATTACAATTTAAAAAAAATATAAGATAAAAAGATAAGTGGAACAAAAGCATGTGCAAACATTTCATCAAAGAACGACAGTATTAAAATATATAAAGTAACTTTTGAAAAGAGAATCTAGTCAATTATGCTTCTTACATAATCATAATTCAGTCTGTATGTGTGTGTTTCTGCCAAAATCTCTCTGACTCCATGCAAGCATGGAAAAGTGGACATTAGATGAGGATTATCTGTATGTGTGTGTGGGTTTCAGAAGTGCTGAAATCATGGCATGTGTACAGTAAACAGCTTTTACAGGATGTGTATAAATTGAGAGACAAAAAGAATCCCAATTGTTTTGGAGAAGAGCTTTGTATTTTTGTGAAGAAGATATTTTTCAGAAAAATCTGCAATGTCTGAATTCAGTTTGATTGAATTGTTTCTCTTTGTCTAAGAACAACTAACACATATTTGTGTGTGTTCACAAGGCTCATATCATGAACTCAAGTAGAGTTCATCTTCACTAATCTTAATGGTATAATTCACTGAAAGGGCTCAACTAATTTGAAGCTATGACATGAGACTAGTGGAGAAATTAAATGGAAAGAATAAATATTCTGATACATCATGTTAAAGAACATTCTTAGCTTAATACAAGCCTCACAACTTTTTAGTTTCTGTATTGTTACAGTACACATATATTGCAGCTTGAAGTTTCACATCTGGAGTCTTCCAGACAATCAACAAGTGTGTGTATATGTGGGTTTGTATTTTTTTTTTTTTTAATTAAAACTGAGTTTGTCTCATGACTCAAGTTTCATACTGCTGTGATCCTCAGATGCAACTTGCCTGAAGATCACAGAGGCATGAAACTTGAGTAGCAAGACAAGCTTTCAACTTCAGTTTTAATTTAAAAAGAAAAAAAAAACATATCTTCATATCCTGTATAATATATACTGAGCACTTCCTTCTCATGGTTTTCAACATAAAACAATGTTTTTATATGTATATAAACTTGACCAAAGAACTTTTATTTGAAATAGGGTTGCCGGTTGAAGACTAAGTTGGGAAATGTGTTTTGGGGTTGAAAAAAGACAAGTTTGTTTTGGATGTGTGAGCCTGAAAGTCAGTGAGGTACTTAGATTAAGAGATTTAAGTCAGTAATGAATTTGCTCCAAATTAGTCCCTAAATTAACATTTGATGTTTGACTGGCCTTACTTCTGTTCTGTCTTTTCCCACCCTTTCATATACATACACACAACCTCCTCTTCTTTCTTTCACTCCTCCATTATATGTCTACATTATATATGTTCTTCCTTGTGAATTACATTCATTAACATCCATTAACAACCCATTACCTGTAGCTATAAGCATAACCACAAACTACCCACAACAAATTATGAAATATATAAATCTCATGGACCCAAAATTTTACTGACTTTATACACACACACACACGTGTGTATATATATACATATACATATATATAAACTGATTGGATGAAAGAAATGAAATAAGGGAGTAAATGTTTATTCTATTTGTTGACAGCTGTTTCATAATCTATGTAACTTACATAAGATTACAAAACAGTTGTTGACAAATGGAATAAACAGTTCTTTCACTTTATTTCATTGATCAATTTTTATAATACTCTCCACCATTGCAATTCTGGCATTTTCAGAATGATGGTGAGGTTATATCCTAGCCTTAACCATGCTTTCTCATGATAGCCATGGGTGGAGTGCTTTACAATGAGCTCTATTTGATTCTTTGAATCTCTGTTCTTGCTATGTATGTATATGCAAAGGTGAGCATGTCATTCTATGTGTTTGTGCGTGCATGTGTATTTTCTCTCTCTCTTCCTCTGTATGTGTGTGAGTATATTTAGTGGTGTATGTGTGCGTTCATTTCCTTATTTAAAGCCACCAAGATTCATACATACATCCTAGATAATGTGCTTTCTTGCCAGAATTATTATCATTATTATCATTATTATTAATTAACTTTTTCTCCTTTGTTTGGTGGAAGTTAATTAATCAATAAAGTAAAAACAAACCATTTTTTTCTTTTTAAAACTGTTCGATGAAATGAGACACACAGCACACAATGTATAAATAATAATAATAATAATAATAATAATAACAACAACAACATACAGAAAGAAATGCTTACCAAAATCCAGGATCTGATTTACCATAAAAGACAGCAAAAATACAAATAAAACATTTTGAAATACTCAGACATTATATTTAAAATATTTTATTATTCCATAAGTTTTTTTTGTCATTATTATTCAGTCATTTAAAATGCTTTTTCATCATTTTAAATCTATTTTTAATTCTTTCTTGGAATTTCATTTCGTAATTTCTCATAATTTTTTTTTTTTTTTTCATTAAATTCTACCCTTTCATCCCCTTCTGATTGTATGTCTGTATGTATGTCTGTATATGATGATTATAATTATTTATTTTTATCACATTCAAAAATACATTCTTTCCGCATCTAATTACTCTTATAAATTTCACACACACATTCACATACATATGCATGCATTCTCTCACAAAATGTGTTTACATTCACATACATGTGTACATACATAGAGGTAACGGAAAAATCTTCCCCTTTCACTCTTTTGGGGTCCTTTTGGGGTCCTGTCAGAGTAATGAGATTGATAGTATTGCCTAACCCTACTTTCCCCTCAAAAATGATTGGCTTTGTGCCTCAAATTATTGTCATTAGCATGCTGGGCAAAATGTTTAGTGGCGTTTTGTCCATCTTTATGTTCTGAGTTCAAATCTAACCAACAATGACGATTTTGACTTTCATACTTTTTTTGGGGTGGGGGGGGTCAGTAAAATAAATAACAGTTGAACACTGGAGTGGGGGGGGTCAATCTAATCAACTAGTACTTCCCCTCCACATCCCAAACCCCCACTAAACTTCAGGCCCTGTGCTTGTAGTAGAGACAGAGAATTATTATTATTTCCAACAAATTTTGAAGATCTGAATTAGATTTGTAATTTTAATTTCATTAGTTTTTTTTTAACCCTCCCCCCCCCCCCATTTTGCAAGGGATTAAGTTTTTTTTTTTTTTCTTCTCTCTAAATTACATTCACAAGCAAAGAGCAATTATATAAATATCTAAAATTTACGTTAGGGTGGAAGTAGACACTTGTATATACACAAACAGGATATATATATGCAAATTAGTATTTTTGAAAAAGGTATTACTATCATAACTAAATGATTCACATAATGATGAAGATAATTACTATCATTGTTATTGTGGTAATAATAATAAAACTTAATACTTGTTATTTCGGTAATAATCACAATAATATTATTAATTAGTAATTAACAAACATAATAATAGTGATTTCTTTATTTGCCACAAGGGGTAGCATTAGAGTAGGGAAACTATAATAACTTTACTGATGATATTTATAAATAATTAATTAAATTGATATATAATGAAGTTAGCTATTTTGAAGAATTAGGGACCCAGCTAAGACAGAATAATATATAAGTATGAAGTCACAGGGAGATTAGAATGAAATAAAATAAGGACCCACCCACCCAAAGAAACCTGCTGAACACAGTGAAACATCTTTTAAACGAGACTGATATGTATGTATATGTGTGAATGTATTTGTGTGCATATATATATATATATATATGTATGCATTTATGAGACGTGTAACTTTGGGCTGATTATATCTGGCGAACCCTAATTTATTTTCTAGTCTTTT
Organism: Octopus bimaculoides; assembly: GCF_046866305.1. Classification (NCBI taxonomy): domain Eukaryota; kingdom Metazoa; phylum Mollusca; class Cephalopoda; order Octopoda; family Octopodidae; genus Octopus; species Octopus bimaculoides. Next base: position 5,880,742 of record NC_142952.1, read on the forward strand.
GTAATATTACTTTATCATGTTTTTTTTTTATTTTTATCATTTGCTTTGAAAATCTCATAACTTCTTCCTGTTGCTGTTCTAGAGATCATTCATATTCCAACATACATTATATGTGTGTTTATATATATATATATATATATATATATATATATACATACATTCTTTATTTGTGAATTAAGGCCACCGTTGGTTTCATGTTAAGAAAAGTAGAAAAATATCCCAGTGCCATAACAATTTTCCAAGCTGATCACATGGAGAAAGGTGTTTGTCTCCATTTTAGAAAACATCTTGAAAAATTGTTAAGACATTAAGATATCTTCCTACTTTTCTTAACATGAAACCAATGGTAGCCTTAATTCACAAATAAAGAAATTATATCCACCAATGCAGTGTTGAGCACTCATTTTCATCATTTGACATTTACGTATATATATATATATATACACACGTGTGTGTGTTATGTGCGTGTAAATATGTTTGTGTGTTAGGATTTACGATTAAGTACTGAGTGCATGTAATAAAGTTTATTCATTTGTCAGAAGCTTGTTTTTCTGTCTGTTCGAACATGGAGTTTACTAATTCCGCTTTTCACAGAAAACTCCTGAGTAGCAATGGATGAAAGCTTCAGCTTCAAACATGAATATGCATGTACATCACACACACACACTCACACATAATATAGGTATATACATCTGAACAAACATGCATGCACAGATGCATGCATACACACACAGACATGTATGTAATATAGGTATGTATACGTGAGCAAACACACACACACACACACACACATATATATGTACACATAAACATTCACTCCCACTCTATTTTACATTTATTAGGCCAATTATTTTAATTTAGGATGGAAAGAAATTTAAGCTAATGAAGTGTGATGGACTTCGATTAATCACCTTTGGTTTTGCTTTAAAATAATGATCAAACCTTGTACTAAATTTACGTTTTCATATATATATATATATATATATATATATATATATATACACACTTATATATATGCATTTTTACATATATACTTATATATATATATATATATATATATATATATATATATATATATGCATTTACATATGTACACATACTCACACACACATATATATATATATATATATATATATATATATATATATATATGCATTTACATATGTACACATACTCACACACACATATATATATATATATATATATATATAGATCTGGGTTGATCAATGTTTGCATTTACAAATATGGGAAATCATACTGAATACACAGTGGAAATATTTTACTCCAAGCTGGAGCTTTTTGAATCATGCTTCAGAGTTTTGTGTTACCAATTATACGTATGAATAAATGAAGTGGAAAAGCACCAAGGCAATATATATGATGAAAGTTTTTTTTTCAAACATAACTGAGTATCTTTGCTTAGGTATTGTCATGCTACATCCCAACCATAATCATCTCAATAATCGGTAACTTGAAATTCAGATTTATGGTTCAAGGCTCCTCAACTTACATATATATATATGTAAATATATACATATTATATATATATATATTCACTCACACGCATATTTATATGAACATAACATGTTAAGTTATATATAAATACATATTTACTATTTTGTTATATTTTCCAATTGATATGTTATTTTTCTCTTCATTTTTTTCTTCGGAACTTCTTTACTTCTGCCAATTTTGTTTTTCAGCGCGAATCCATGTGTAATTTTTGTTTTCTTTTTTTTTATTATTATTCTTTTAAGATTTATTTTCCTGAAATACTATTACCAAATGAAATTCTCTTGCCTTGTTTTGCTCATTTTAAGCGCAGTCCAAAAATTAAAAAAAAAAAACTTTAAAAGTATGAATATATATATAAATTTAAGAAAAAGATAACCCAACAAAAATCAAAACAAAATATATACGATTATATATATATATGCAAAAAAATATATTCAGAAAAACTGAAAAATTTGTTTTCCTTTAAATAATTTTTTTTAAAGATTTTTATTATTTTTTTTTTTTCATTTATTAAAATTTAAGAAAAAAACAAAACAAATTCCTCTCTTCGAATTGTCCGTTTTTTTTTTTTTGTCCTAATTGAAATTATTCTTTGTGTAACTTAATTGTTATTTTTCTTTCCTTTTTTTTTTGTTTTTAAAGAAAATTAATGTTTGATATTTTAAAATGGTAAAAAAAAATGTTTTCCTTTTCTTTAATTATTTTGTCGAAAAACACTTCAAACCATGATTTCAATCGTAATACCATGTTATCATTAATTACCATCATAATTATTATTATTATTATTATTCTATGAAATTGTGAAGCTTCCCCCTCCACCCACAAGCCAACTAAACACCCCCCCACATTCTTGTCCCATCTTCTTTCCTTTGACTCTTACTAGATTCAGGTGCTACATGGTTTCTTCTGTTCCTGGTTTGTATGTTTATCACGCAGAGCTCACTGTTCTACCTAACTGCTGTAAGCATATTGTTTTATGCTCCCAGAACGACTGAGACACTGTTTTAATTTGGTTTATCTCTGACTCTAATTTCCTTAAGTAACAAGAACATTATTAATTTCCTTCATATTATTATTAGCGTTATTTATTTATTCATAAAGTGTTGGAGGGTGGTGGATTGTGGCGAATCAGTTGAACAACAGACAAAATATGCTTTGCGCGTTGTAGATGTGTCTCTTTACATTTTGAATATCCCCCAATAGCTCTGGGATTGAGAAATAAGATAACAAAAAAAAAAATTAAGTATCAGTGATGTACTGGGGGACAGGTGAGTCTATGTAACTGACATACCACCCCTACTTTTTTCCCCCCACAAAATACAATAAGGCCTTGTGCCTGTATCAAAATTTATCATTATCATCATTATTACGATTATTATTATTATTAACATCACCATTATTATTATTCAGATTGGTGAATGGCAGAATTGGTAGAGTGTCGGACAAAAATGCCTTGTGGTATTTGAGTTCCTTCCCTTTACATTCTCAGTTCAACCCCAGTCATGCTCAACTGGGGTTGATTTAGTCAAAAGTTCCTTCTTCCAAAGTTTTGGGGCCCCTGTGCCTATGTTAAACAAAAAAAAAACAAAACTCATCATCATCATCATCATCATTATTGTCATTATTATTATTACCATAATAATAAAGAAATCATTATTATTATTACTATTATTTTGATTTTTATTATTATTATTATTATTATTATGATCCTCGTCATTTATTGTCATCACCATCATCATCATTATCATACCGTTACATATACATAAAATATGTGCGGGTGAAACTCCTGAATTGTGCAATATTTCTGTTCGTGTTCATTACATCCATATATGTTGGCCTGTCATATTCACATACACACACAGACGATACATGCACTCATACTCACGCATACATACACGCAATAACAGAATCAGAAGACACACACACACACACACACACACACACGCGCTCACTTTTTTTTCTTTCTTTTGAGCTGTAGAATGAAAAAAAAATTATATTTAAAAAGTACAAACCGAAAATGGAACTAAAAGTATTACGTGAATTGGCAGAAAAATTACAGTGTTGGACAAAATGCCTCTGAGACATTAAGTTGCAGTCTTTTGGTCTTTTACAGTTTGAGTTCAATCCCTGATGAGGTCAGATTTACTCTGTCTTTTTTTTTTTTTCTGTTAGTGTCATTCTGGTGGAGAGTTGATAAGAATAAGGCACGGTACCAAGCAAGTTATAAGAATTAGTATGTCAGTCAATTTATAATTCTTATAAAAACCATTCTAGATGTGAATGAAATTATGTTTAAAGACTGGGACTTTCACAACATTGTCCAGAATCACTGCAACCAACCCTAAATTTCTGAAAACGAGTTTTTATGTTACTTTAAAAAAAAAAAAATTAAAAATATATAATAATAATAATATTAAAAAAAATACTACTACAAAAAGGACATTAAAAAAACTTACACAATCAACCAGTTAATCAATAAATCAAACAAACCAAAAAAAAAAAAAAGTTTTTACCGATTCTGAAGACTTCTTCTTTCCTCCTGTCTAGAAGATGGCTAATTTCTTATGAACCCTGTAAAAAAAAAAAAAAAAAAAAAATTTTTCTCTCTTGTTCTTCCAGCAGATAAAAAAAAAAAAATAATACGAAAACATGGTTGGTTGGTTGGTTATGCAGTAAACCAGCTGATAACCTTATATATATATATATATATATATATATACATATACATATATATATATATATATATATATATATATATATATATATATAACTTGTACATAAGTTTGTGTATGATGTTGAGTGTGTTTCTATACATATATATATATGAAATTATATATATATATATATATATAGTTGTGTGATTGTGTATATATATATACATGTGTGTGCGTGTGTAATATATATATACATGTGTGTGCGTGTGTAATATATATATATAAAAAACATTAATGATTATAGCGACAATAATAAAAAAGATCAGATCAGTTTCATGAAATGCCTCTTTGCTCTCTCTCTCTCTCCCCCTTCCCCCTAAGCCCCCATTAATATGCAATACACACACACACACACATATATCCATATATACATAAAATAATTTGTTTTAAATAGAATAAGGAAAAGTAAGTGACTCAGATAAGGATTGTTGCGTTATTTTGCCTACCATGAAATAATATGCTAAGCTGTACATAATCTTTTGATTATTATTATCGTTATTGTTGCAGAATCAGTAAAGCCTCAGATAAAATACCTTGTGTTTGGTTGCCTCAGATTGCATTTTGATTTTGAACCCCACTCAGGTTGGTTTTTTGCTTTACATGCATTTTCAGTGGTGGGGGATGAGGGAGCAATATAATTGACCAATCCTTCTTCCAAATCCCCACGGTCATCATATAGACATTCTTTTTTTCCTCACTGTTACGTGTAATGTAGATACTGAGCAACAAAAGGGTCTGGACTTCCTTTCCATCCTATTACCCTCTCCCTTTTTTTTTTATTTGTTCCTAGGTTCAAATTGCTTTCAATCTCTTCTGCCGAATAAGAATGATGCTCTTGCAAAAATGCATGCCCATTGCAGAATCTCATTCACTACCTACTCCTCACCTATAAAATTCTGCTGTTTTTGGGGTAGGTTCTTCGACATGTTTAATTACTCTAATATTTTCTCTTTTCTTTTCAATTTTGAGTCTGTTATATTCTGTTTCCTATTCAACTTAGTTTATTTTCAGCAATAGTAACAATGTTTCCATTTGTAAATTATAAAGTAATTAAAAGTAAAGCAAAGCCTCTTTTATTTGAATAAGAGACGAGACAAGAAAAGACCTTATTATCTTTTCACATACTTACTATTTTGTGGTAAAGTGAAAAGCATCCCCTCTACAAAAACCCAAGTATTCTAATCCACCATTCTTAATATTTCACACTGAAATATTCTTACATGTTATTAACAGCGTTTGATAAGAACCTTTAGAATGTCAGTTAGATAAAATGTTTGAAGGTGTTGATTTGCTCCCCTTCAAATTCTGATTTCAAATCCTGCTGAGGTTGATTTTTGCTTTTCATCTTTCTTGGTGGTTCAATCACACCGATGTACCAGTTGCATACTGGAGTTGCTTTAATTTACTGTTATATCATTGTCAGACAAATTGCTGATAGATTCCGTAATTCAGTATTTGTCTCAATGCATATATATATATATATATATATATACTCACACAGTTCCATCATCACATGCAACTCATTGCACATATTGCACCATATGTTGCAATAAAAACTGGAGATGCAAAAGAACTGACCAAAAAACAAAAATTAAAGTATGAATGGAAACATGAAAAATTGAGTAAAAGAAAATATTTCTAGTCAGTATTCACTTTAATATTTCTGCTTTTTTTAAATCTTTTTTTTTTTTGACATATATTCCATTTCTATTTTTTTTCTTGCTTATCTTTACTTTAATTTTTATTTCGCTCAGAATTTTTCAAATAACCAAAATGAGAAATAACATCCTTCCCTTTTGTCTAGAAATCAAAAGCAACTTTTGAGTGTTTAAAATGGCTTAATCTATACTGAACATACTGTTTTGTTTAGTCATGGCAGAGAAATGACAGATTTGTTACCACCTCAGAGAAAATGCTTAGTGTTTTTTCTTCTGGTTTTACATTCTCAGTTCGAATACTACCAAGGTTGAATTAGTCTCTCTTCCTGTTCCGTCTTGTACTGGTAGAATTGACGGAATCAACTTTTGCTCCTCTCCTTGAAATTGCTAGCCTTGTACCCAACTTAGAATTATTATTATTATTATTATTGTTACTAAGGTAGTAGATTGATGGAGGTAATAGTTTGTCTTATCTTGAACATTATTATTATTAATAGTTGGCATTTCATCATTCCAAACGAATTGTATTCACTGTTTAATGTTAAGGGAATGAAAATAAAAAAACAAGCAACAAAAATATTTTGGAAGATGGTCCCTAAAATTTATAGATGCTTTATAGTTGTATATTCATATATATGCATGTGTGTAAAACTCTAAAAATATATTCATTTGTCCCCAAAACAAAAAAAAACAGCATTTTGTTAGTCTCATGTCTCTCACTCAATGATATATGCACACATACACACAAAAATATATACAAAAAAAGAAAGTGCTTCCTCAACAGACCTACACAGGTTTCCTTTGTCTGTCTGTTTTCCAGTATGATCATGGGTTGCTCACATAAATGCTGTATTCTCTGATCCTAGATATTGGTTTTGTGTCTTGTCATTCGTATTATGGTAAGGCATCAAGTTAGCAGAATTGTTAGCATGCTAGACGAAAAGCTCAGTGACATTTTGTTCGTCTTTATGTTCTAAGTTCAAATGCTGCCAAAATTGACTTTGCTTTCCATCCTTCCATGATCGATGAAATAAGTACAAGTTGAATTCTGGGGTTGATGTAATCCTCCAACCTCGTGCCAGTAGTAGAAAGGACTATTATTGTTATTATTATTATTATTTTGGAAATAATTTAGGCAGCGAGCTTGCAGAATTGTTAGCACACTGGGAAAAAAAACGTTTTGCAACATAAGTAGCAGTTGATCATCGAGGTAGATGTACTAATTTAGTTACCACCCCTCCTCTGAAATTGCTGGCCTTGTGCCAAAATTTGAAACCATTATTAGTTCTTGGTGAGTTGAAAGAATTGTCAAAGCACGTGCCGAAATGTCTTGCATGTTTTCTTGCAGCAGCAATTCAACTAGGCCCTTTCATATCTTTCTTTTATCCAAAGGTTAATAAAACTGTCAGTGAAGAATTTTAGGGACCCAATATATAAATATAATCCAACTTTATACCCCTCCCCTTCAATTATGTAGACTTTTGTGCCCATAAGTGAAATCCATTTTATTTATTATTACTAAAATAATAGAAGTAGTGATAGCAAAGATGATGATGATAATAATAATAATAGTCATTGTGGACTTCTATATTTTATCTTCACTTGTTTTAGCTAAAATGCTTTTGTCTCTTTTACTCACACACACACACACACCTGTAGATGTCTAGTCTTAATTTAAAATCATAAACAGGTAAAAATAAAGTGCTATCTATAATATAATCTCTACCCTTAGCCCCAAAATAAATATATGCTATCAATCCTAAAACAGTCAGGCATGGCCCAGCACAACAAAAGAGCCATACACATATAATGTATAACTTTAGATTTTTGCTTTCCTGTATATCTATGCATTATCAATACACACACACACACACACACACAATTTATATATTTCTATTGATGGGGTGGGGAGAGGGACTTATGACGGCATATTCTTCTGGTTGGTTTGATTGGTCAAAGATCAATTGACATTTTTTTTTCTTTTCTCCTTTCATAAGAATACTACTGATGAAACAGCATGTATATATGCATATAGTAACTTAAGATACACATATGTCTTGGATAGTCATTAACTTTCTTCATTTAACTAATTATTGGTATGTATTTGTTTGTGTCTTGTAATTTTCTGATTTTCAAATTTTGACATTTTTTTTTTCTGTAGCCCTGCCCCTACTCCTATCTCTAATGTCCATTATTTTATTTATTTTTTTTTTGTTATTGTTGTCTTTGAATGTGTATGAAAGTCTTGTGTTTGCAGACAGCTTGTTTCTCATTTTTTTTTCGGAATGGGCTTTTTGGGAATGTTATATATATATATATATATATAATGTGTGTATGTATATATATATATATATATATATATACATATATATATATATACTTATATGTTTTTCTAGTTGTTTAGTCTGTTTTAGCCACCACGGCTACGGTCATGCTGGAGCACTTATATAAATATGTATGTGTATGTATATGTCTATAATATGCGTTTTCAATATATATATATATATATCTCTGCATTGTGCATGACTGATTTTTTTTGTAATGAAAAACATGCGAAAAAAAAGATTTTTCATTGATGCATAAACAAAGAAAAAAAAATAAAGAGAATGGATTTAAAAAGAGAAATAATAAACATTTAAAAAAAAAAGAACACAAGTGTTTTGGTGCATGATTTGTTATTAGACTTGTATATTTTGGGGTCACCCATTAAGAACAAGGACTTGAAACCAAATAAACTTCAAAAAAAAAAATGCAAGCAACATAATTAAAAGTGACCCCTTTGCAAATTGCATGTGTATGTGCTAATATTGTAATTAATGCTGGTCTGATTAGGAGTTATGAAAACAAAAACAACCTAAAGTACAGAAAAAAAAATCATCCTACTACTGTTCTCTTTTATTAAAATCTTGAATAAGGGGCATGTTTTTTTTTTTTTCTTAATCTATGATTTTAAATGTCTTATTGTTCTTGGTTTGAAAAATTTAAAAAAACAACAAAAATAACAGGTTGCCTGTGGAATGGTGGGGCTCAGTTGTCTTATGATGTTATCAGCATTATTATTATTATTATTACTCATCATTTATTTATTTTTATTTTTCAAAGTCGAATCTCATTTTTATTGTTTTTAATTTTTTTTTTTTTTTTGCAATTTAGAAAACAAACAAAATATAATAACAAGGAAAAAAAAATAGAAAAATAATTTAAAAAAAATTCTCAACCAAAACCAAGATTATTATTGTTTGCATGTACACACACACATACACTATATATATATATATATATGTATATATATATATTTACCAACACACATGCGCTGATTGAATGATTTTGCTATTTTGTAATATTTGTTGGTCTGAAGAAAAAATACCAAAAAAATCAAACCTTTTGCTTGAATTGAACTTGTACATAATTATGTGGAAAACTTGGAGAAGGAGGCTGTTTACTGCTGCAAATTTAATTAGTTAATTAATGATAATTAATATAGAAATTAATGTAGAATGTTCTTTACTTATTCTAGTTTCATCATAAAGCAGTTTGAAAAATTTAATAGATTCGATTTAATTGCAATGATGAGATGAATTAAAAAATTCATAGAAATTATAATTAATTTTATTATTAATGTCTTAATTTGAAGAAAATCCTCATTAGTCAATTAATTGAAAAAAAAATTATATCCGTCACAGCTTTTTATTTCTCTGTTCCTAAAATTTATTGTCCCGGCATTGTTAATGTGTGTGTGTGTATATATATATATATATATATAACATCTAATATTCAGATTTTGTGACCTTACAGTCAGTATGCTCTTTCTGAGTGTTAACTATAACCTTCAGAGATCACAATGTCTATTGTGATAATGAAAAATCAGCGAGCCAACTGTAAAATTGAAAATCTGAGTAAATGAATATATATATATATATATATACACACACATACATGCATATATGTATGTGTATATATATATATATACACACACACACATGCATATATGTATGTGTATATATATATATATACTCACACACAAGCTCTATATTAAATTATACTGAGTTCTGTAATGAAAATGAAGACAAGAATAACAATTTGTTCTGTTGTAGTCTTCTTTATCTGTCTGCTCCCATTATTATTATTATTGCTCTAGCATTTTTTGAAACACTTTCAATTTTTGAGCAAAATCCACAATCATATTTAATTTTTGTCTTTCCGTGTTTACAAACAGCCTCCTCCTTTCCAAAGGAATGCTATATATATATATATATATATATACACACACACACATACCACACCAACACATGAATGACATGAAATGTAACTGTGCTGTAGTAATGTGGAGCATGCTATCTCTTGAAAATGAAATGAAAAAAAAAACAAACTGCATTTTTTCTTGATTGTATATTTTTTTCTGGTTTTTTGAGCAATGCCTCCTGTTTTTATTTGTTTCATTTTTGGCCTGTTTATAGTTTGTTGGAATGTTTGTACATTGAATGAACAGCTAGTCTTGAAGGAAATAATGGACTAAAAATCACACACATGCCCCTCGCCTGAGATGTGCATGTATACACACCCCATGTATGTATTATGTTAGGGACCTTATAAACACAAGCAGCATACACATATTTATATAAAAATATATATACAATCTCTAAGTATGTATATATGACATACATTAGATGTATATCATATATACATTATATGTGCATTTATATACATGAAATTATACATACATGTGAACAGAAGTACACACACACACACACACACACACACACAATATATAAGTAGAAACACTTATACACATGTCTATTCTTTAAGGATCTCAAATGTTCTTTTTGTTCCCCATGGGCTAAAATGGATTATAATTAGTTCTTAATTTGCAAACAAACCCTAAAATCATGCAGTCCCCAAAAGCTCACAAATTTGCTTTCAGTTTCTTATCAAAACCATCTCATGGGAACCCCCTAATTCCATTCAGCTTTTACTAACCAACATTTTTTTTTTTTTTTTTTCCCAGGAAGGGGTAGGTGGAATTTAATGCCCTGTTTATTCCCCTACAAAGTGAAGGGATTAGTAATTTCTCAGTCAGCAACATAGTGTTAAAATTTGGGGCTTTGCTATTTCACCCCTACATTCCCCCCAACAACCACCGCCACCACTACCACCAGTATATTATCACCACTAACTGCATTTGGGAAGTACATGAACATCACACAATCTCTCGCTTCAGTTCTCTTATTAATCTGAGACCTTTTTGTACCTATGTAAGTATCTAATCAACTGCTGATCTGTCTTGGTTTTCCATAATCGGGGCTTCCAAATTTCCTATTATTATTATTCCTTTACTGTTATAATTGTTGTTGTTATCTAGCTCCTGGTCAATCCTGATCGAGCTGACCCTTGGTCAAAGGTCTTCTGTGCCAGCCATGACAGACCAATCTGATATTTTTATGTTTGTTTTTATAGGGTAAGTAGAACTACAGTATCCAATCTTTCCTTCCCTTTTCTCTTTTAGTGTTGTGTGATGTGGGAGAATGTAGCTACTGTTTCTAGCAAATTGTAGAGGCTCTCTCTCTCTTTTTTTTTTTTAGCTGTAGAACATCAATAGTAAAAATGCTTAAACCTGAGTAGTTTCTGTTTCGTCTTTGGGACGGTGGGGGCAGGTTAGAGCTGAAAGCTGATTTGTTGAGGGATAAAGTGAAGAAGCAAACAAACTTAAGGAGATATGGTGATAACGGGTTGAAATGGATAGGATTGTTGGGATCCCATAAATTCAGGGTCTAACCGAACCCTTGCAACAGAAATTTGGTAAAATGAAATTGAACTCAAATCTATCATATTCTAAAATGCAAATGACATTCCCATGACTTTGGTCTGTCTGACACTGTAGTAGAAGCAGAACAAGAAAGCCACTTGCCAAAGGTGGCAGCCACCAATGAAATGATCATCTGATGATGGTCATTTCAGATATGCCAAACATGTTCGTAGATGGCTGTGAGTAAACCTAGTGTTTTATACTCTTTTATATGTTTCAATCATTGGACTACGGCCCTACTGGGGCCTCTGCCTTGAGGGTTTAGTTAAAGAAATCAACCCAGTGCCTTTTTTTTTTTAAACTCTGGTATTCTATCACTGTGAACATAAACAAACCAACTGTGGTTCTCAAGTAGTGGGTAAATAAACACAGACACACAGAGTCATTTCTTTAGGTGATTGGTTTTCTGTTTTCTTAAATGTAAATAGGATTGCATATTTCAGTTATTTTACATAAAATCATGCATGCATTTATGTGTGTATATTGTTGATATTGTTGCATATGGCATGTGAGCATGCACTCACACTCATTCATATGAGTGTGTATTGGAAGATCATTTAAGATACTGACCTTGTTTTGATTTGGTATGTGAGTCATTAAGGATAGGTAGGTGACCACTTTATATATATTTATTTAATTGACACAATTGACATGTTTTTTATGTGCTACTAATAAGTTTCTTATGCTGAGAACATGCCAAATAATGAATTATAACATGTGTAACATTGCAACACAGTCATCAGATATAGCTAATAAATAATATTCTGAAATGCAAATGTCATTTCCAAGAGTATGTGGTTTGTGCCTGATGAGTGTGTTGGGATGTCACCCATGTTATAATTCATTATTTGGCATGTTACCTGCATAGGAAACTATTAGTAACACATAAGAATATGTGTTGTGTCTATTAAATAATATTTCTCTCTCACCAGATGGAATACTTTTTGTTGATCTTACCATCATGGAACAGTACATTATATATATATATAACCTCTTTCTTTCTTATGCTCTCATTATCTTATCGGTAGTGAAAAAAGGGATATAAAATCTTCTGGAAGTTTGGTTAATCTTCTTGTTTGCTCAGAGAATGAAGGTAGCATTTAAGCACTAAGAATACCAGTATATCTTTCTCTGGCAATTCTTGTATGTTTTACAAATTTTTTGTCTAGATCAGGAGGTGAGGAGATATTTTTAGTATTATAGATGAGCTGTAAATGTATAAAAAAAAAATATATAATTGAAGGCTAAAAAGATTGTTGAATTTTATAGAATCATGTGTACAGTTTAGATTAACTTATTAGATTAACTTAGCAACAATAATTTGATCTTTATCTGACTTCATTTAAAACTGAAATACGTACAATCACATTATATTTAGGAGTTATCAACCATTTTTTTTTTTTTTACCTATGCACCCCTTTGATTACTATTTTATTCTCGTGGACCCCCCCCATAGCCATTCAGTGTTTAAAAATTAGTTTTATAGGGACTTCTTTCAAAATTTCTATGTTTTTCATATATTATCTTGTGTCAGTTGAACTATGAACAATGTTAGAGAAAAGAAAAAAATCTAAATGTTTCTTGCAATATATACATGTAATGCAAAATTTTTTCAGGGGCCCTTAATATACCATTATGGATCCCCAAAAATCTTATATGGACCTTGGTTGAGGAGAATCACTGTTTTAGCCCCTTAACATATTCTTCTAAAGATGCTCTGCCTTTGTTTCATTTCATTTTGAAAATGAGGAAGAATTTAGTAGAATAACTGTCATTATTAACCCTTTAGTTACCATATTTCTGCCTTGTTCCAATTAATTTTGAAAATATGGAAAAATTTAGTAAAAAAAAACAAAAAAACTCATTATTAATTAAGCTTGTGTTTAGAATATAAATTAGTATAAAATTTTAGTGGGAGGTTTTAATTTCAATCACTTTCATCCTTTGGTTATATATGTTGAACTACACTGTCTTAGATTCAATTTTGAAAATTATGATGAACTTAGTGAAGTAACTTTGTCATTATTAAATTTGTATTTGAAACAAATTAACCTGAAATTTTGACAGGAGATTTTAATTTAGTTCACTTTAAAACAGGAAGCTTGTATCATGTAGCTAATAACAGTTTCTGATGGGTTGGTATCAAAATGGTTTTCAAAGACGTTTGCAATTTTCAGTTGGTCTTAGAATATTGATTCACTGAGAACCGTTGCATTTCAGTAAATATTTTTATTTGTTTTCAGTGTTAGTTGGAGGAAAGTATCTTTAGAACTTTCATAACCTCTGGTTGTTGTTGTCTTGAAAAGATTTGCTCCTATGCAAAATTTGGCCCACAATTTGATAGATATACATGCACACGTATCTATTTTTATAGATTAAGGTTACTGGTTTGGTCTTAAGGATTTGTCTGGCTTTTTCCATATATGATTTGTTTTTTTATAGACGCTTTGGTTTCAGATTTGAACCAGGGAAAACATTTCACCTGTAATCAATAGGTTTCCTATATCTCACTCTAGTTTAAATAATACTTAAAATTTCAGATTTGCAAAGATTATTGGGAGAAGAAAGGGGGTAAAAAAATAGCAACAACAAAACAATGCTAGAAAAAAAAGATACAGGCTGCTAAATCAAATGTTAAATATAAGTATAAATGACCTGTAGGGACACCGTATCTCGTTATTCAACCCTAGTATATAACAAAGTATATTAAACACTTTTATAAGTCAATATTGTGTTCTACTGTGTTAGCAGTGCTATTATGTCTCTTATGAGGGTTATTTCTGCAGATTTCCCATAGAAACATTCTTGTTTGCAGTAATATTCACTTTATGGTAGGAGCATATTTTAATATTAGGAAGGCGAAACTTTAACCTGTATTGTCCTACCAAGTTTATGCAAATAACTCCTGTGATTTCAACACACACAATATATATATATATATATATATATATATATATATATATATGTATATATATATATATTTAAGTTCGTTTATGCGAAACGTTTTTAATTGCATTCATAAAAAGCTCCTATGCTATTTATTCTGGCTACTGCTTATTATTCCCATCTTCCAGAGTAATTTTATGGGATGGTTATTAATCTGGTACCATTATGGCGTAGGACATTATATACATATATATATGTATATATATATATATATATATATATATATATATATATATATATATGTATATATATAATGTATGTATATACACTGTGTGAGGAGAAAGAATAGTCTTTCGGTTTTTATATCCACTCAAGCTGTAGTTGGACTGGGCTACAGTAGAAGACCCTGCTAAGTGTCACATAGCGGGACTGGACTCTAAACCACTGCATGGGACCTCAAATATGTGTCCCTTTCCTTTTTACATATATCTGTTCATTCATTTTGTTTTAGGTCTATTTTTCCATGATAGCATATTTTGTACGGATACATATTACCGAGGCATCATTTTTACAGCTGGATGTTCTTCCTGTCACTAACCACCGACAATTTTTTTTTTTTTATCCCATACTTCCTCATCACCATAGAGTTAATGAATAACTTCATTGACTGAGAACAATGACCTCATTCACAGTTTACAGCATTCTACTTTTCGAAGCAAAATTACGGGGCATAAACATTCACACACACACAAAACAATATAAGCTTCTATATAACTTCTGCAGCAAAACCACATATAAACCACATTTTAGAGTTGTATGCTGATTGTATAAAAACATTTGATTTTAAAAACTTGAAATTCTAGTCAGAAAAGTCACATGCTACATATATATGAAAGATACTATATACCTCAAATACGAGCATTTATAAATTACATTTAATTTAATTTTTTTGTCTTAATACTAGCTGTATAAAACTATAGCGTTTGAAATCCATTGAAATACTAGTCACTAAATTCACATAACTATACACACAATCTATCTATATAGTCAAACGATAAAAATGAGTGCTCAGCACTGTATTTGTGAATTAAGGCTACCATTGGTTTCGCGTTAAGAAAAGATGGAAAGTATCCTAGTTTCTTAACAATTTTCCCAGCCGATCACATGGAGAAAGGTGTTTCACTCCATTTTGGAAAGCACAACCTCGTTATATATATATATATATATATATATATATATGTATGTATATGCACATCCACACACATCACTCACCTCTGACTACCGGCATGTATAAATTGTAACTTTGTTTGAAATTTTGTTTATTTTTAAATTACAAATTATTGATCTACTGTGTTTAATAATCTAATAACCAGGCTTTCTGGTAATTCTCATACACATGCTAACACTCGCAACTAAATAATTAGCCATTATTTCCTCCACATGCATGACTTAGCTGTATGTCTCTTGTATGGTCATTATTATTATTATTTGGAAATTGATGTTTTTATTATTATTATTATTTTTAAATCCTTGTATGTAGTTAGTACAATTGTTTTTTTTATGTTTGATTATTTATTTTGAAGAATGATGACGTGAAATGAAACAAGAATCAAAATTAAACGAGCAAATATTAAATCATATCTCTTCTTAATTATGAATACATTTTACACTAAATCATCAGAAAAGGCCTTGTATGTATGTATGTGTGTTATATCTATCTATCAATCTATATACACATGCATACATACATACAAATATATGTATATAAACTGTATACTTCCATTCATTGTTTTTTTTAAATGTTATATACATATGTATGTACACTTTTGTGTGGGTGTCTGTGTGTGTGTGTGTGTATATATATACATACATACATATATATATATATATATATCCATATCCACACATAGACACTATCATACACTAATACTACCATGATGTTACTCCAAAGAAGCTTCCTTGCGAGAAACTATATATATATATACACACACACACACACATTCACATAAAATCTTAGACAAAACCAAATGACAAACACACTAAAGAAAAATGCTGGAAATAAAAAAAAAAATTAACCAAAACCCTTACTAATTAACGATTCATTATTAATGGCAATTAAACTGCAGTTCTATATATAATTTTTTCCTCTCTTGTATACAATCATAGACACACAAACACATATGCAAGCTCATCATATATATCTATGTGTGCATATATATATCTCCTACACACAAATGCATATAGAAACCTATAATGGTCCATACGTGTCTACTGTTCTGCCTGACAAACGAATATTGCCACGGATCAACTGAAGCATGCACTCCACATTTTTTTTTTTTTGCTTTTGCACTACTGTTTGTCTATTTTTCTGGTGTTTTTTCTTTTGTAATTGCATTTTATGTCATCATCGTCGTTGTTACTATTATTAATTAGTATTATTACTACTACTACTGTTACTACTACCAACACTTCTGTTACCAATTCTACTATAGCTGCTACTACCACTACTACTATTATGCGACTAAAAACAAAACAAAAAAAAACGTATTCGTTGTCATGCTTTTTGTTAATTTTTATCAAATGTTTCCCAATATATATATATATACATATATATATGCATATATATGTGTGCGCATATATATACATATATGTGTGCGTATATATATATGTAATTTGCACTTATATATGTACAGGTGTGATTTGCACTCGAACTTTCTTGCATGTGTATATATAACTGTATGTATAACCTTATGTAGATATATAATGTGACAAAAAAAGCAAAAAAAAAAAAGCAAAACAAGTCAAAATTCTATTTGCATGTTTATTAACCATTTCTGTGAATTGACAATTCCTAATTTCCTGTTTGTTTTGGTGTTTGTCTCTCTGGCTCTTGTGTGTGCCTGCCAGTGTTTTTTTTCTTAATGTAGAACATACGTACATATATATTTATATGTTTCTATATATCTATATATGGATGTATATGCATATTGATCTTAATTAGTCTGTAGTTTAGCGATGTATCTTTCACACACTCTTAACTAATAATAAAATTTTTTTTTCTTTTCCAATTCGGGATTCACAAAGCTCTTGCATGCTGTTTGTTTGTTTTTTTGTTTTTGAAATAATATTTGTGGTTGCTATGCACAAAGCATCTAGTTCTACCAATTCTCTCTATCTCTGACCGTCTCTTTCTCTCTGTCTGTCTGTCTCTCCCTTTCTTTCTCTCACACATACACATGTCTGTCTGTTATGTGTGTCTTTAATTTGGTAACGGTATTTGGAAATGTCTCACTGTTTGCATGCGTTATAACCCGCAAGCTTGTATACATTACACCTGCAATGATAACCATACTCCTACGTGGTCGATTAATTTGCTAAAAACAGCAGCTAAATATCTCAAGTCACACCATTAAACAAAGTACATATTGGACAATGTAGTCTAGGGTCCACTGCATAAACGAAAAAAAAAAAAGAAAAAGAGAGAGAGAGAGAGAGGGCGGTCATGGTTAGAACGTCTTTAAACATAGTTTGCTTAATCTGAGTTGATCTGGTGCGAAACAACAGCAACGTTGCGTGGTTATTGTCTTTGCTAGAAATGGTACACAAGTTTTCTTTAAATATCATTTTACATTTTTAAAAAACATGTTTGAAAGAAAATTATGAGCAAGACTGTCGTGGTTGGATTTCCATTTGATCGAAATTGACCCAGAACTAAATAAGAGGAACACTTAAACCAATTAAAAAAACAAAACGAAAAACTATAGATGGAAGAATTTAGTATAGCTGAGTGGTCAAAATGCTTGCTTCGACTCAGTTTCAAAGCGCAACACATTGTCTTTTATTCTAGAGCTGGCTCTGAATTAGTGAACCTGGTAGATGGAAACTGTGAAAAACCCATCGTGTTGGTTGTCCCCCACTGCTTGACAATTGGGATTGCTTTCTTTATGTCTCCGTTAACTTAGCAATTCTGCAAGAGCGTCTAATAGAATAAGTGCCAAGGTCGAGGTTTTTGATTAATTCCACTAAGGCGGTGTTCCGAAATGGTTGCAGCCCAATGACTGAAGCTATTAAAAGTGTATATCTAAAATATTAGTTCGTTGAAGACGAGCAAAATTGAAATGGATGGAACAGTAAGAAAACAATTCAAAACTTCCAAGGGAAACAAGACTTACACACACACATGGTACGTTATAAAAGCTGCCTGACAACGTGGTTCCGCAGCAAGAAACAAATAGTAGCTCATTTATAGTGTACATTAATTGATATTTACTTCTCACAGGATAGAGTACATTTATTGTTGATCCTACCATACCAGAATTATTTATATATACAGTCAAGTGGCTGTGGTCATGCTGGAGCACCACCGTGATTTTCTGTCTTTATGCTTTGCTCTCTTCACGTTCCTTTATCTATATAAATAAATATATATTTATCTATATATAGACATATATATATAAATAAATATATATTTATCTATATATATATACATATGTATATAAATAAATATATATTTATCTATATATATATATATATATATATAGATAAATATATATTTATTTATATATATATAAATATATAGATAAATATATATTTATTTATATATATATGTATAAATAAATATATATTTATTTATTTATTTATATATATATATATATATATATATAGTTGTGCACGCGCGGGAAGATATGTCTCCGTACACGCATCCGCCATCATGTGCGTGCACGCGCGGGCAGATATGACTCCTTACACGCGTCCGCCAGCGTGTGCGTACAGGCAGATATGTCCCCGTACGCGCGTCCGCCAGTGCGTGCGCAGGCAGATGTGTCCCCGTACGCCCGCCCGCCAGTGCATGCATGCGCAGGCAGATATATCTCCGTACGCGCGTCCGCAGGCAGATATGGCTCCGTACGCGCGACCGCAGGCAGATATGTCCCCGTACGTGCGTCTGCTAGTGCGTGCGCTGGCAGATATGTCTCCGTACGCGTCTCAGCAGGCATAAATGCCGTCGTACGCGCGTCCGCAGGCAGATATGTCTCCGTACGCGCGTCCGCAGGCAGATATGTCTCCGTACGCACGTCCGCAGGCAGATATGTCTCCGTACGCGCGTCCGCAGGCAGATATGTCTCCGTACGTGCGTCTGCTAGTGCGTGCGCTGGCAGATATGTCTCCGTACGCGTCTCCGCAGGCAGATATGTCTCCGTACGCGCGTCCGCAGGCAGATATGTCTCCGTACGCGCGTCCGCAGGCAGATATGTCTCCGTACGCGCGTCCGCAGGCAGATATGTCTCCGTACGTGCGTCTGCTAGTGCGTGCGCTGGCAGATATGTCTCCGTACGCGTCTCCGCAGGCAGATATGTCTCCGTACGCGCGTCCGCAGGCAGATATGTCCCCGTACGCGCCTCGGCAGGCATAAATGCCGTCGTACGCGCGTCAGCAGGAAGATATGTCTCCGTACGCGAGTCCGCAGGCAGATATGGCTCCGTACGCGCGTCAGCAGGCAGGTATGTCTCCGTACGCGCGTCCGCAGGCAGATATGTCTCCTTACGCGCGTCCGCAGGCTGATATCTCTCCGTACGTGCGTCTGCTAGTGCGTGCGCTGGCAGATATGTCTTCGTACGCGCCTCGGCAGGCATAAATGCCGTCGTACGCGCGTCAGCAGGAAGATATGACTCCGTACGCGCGTCCGCAGGCAGATATGTCTCCGTACGTGCGTCTGCTAGTGCGTGCGCTGGCAGATATGTCTTCGTACGCGCCTCGGCAGGCATAAATGCCGTCGTACGCGCGTCAGCAGGAAGATATGACTCCGTACGCGCGTCCGCAGGCAGATATGTCTCCGTACGTGCGTCTGCTAGTGCGTGCTCTGGCAGATATGTCTCCGTACGCGTCTCAGCAGGCATAAATGCCGTCGTACGCGCGTCAGCAGGAAGATGTGACTCCGTACGCGCGTCAGCAGGAAGATATGACTCCGTACGCGCGTCCGCAGGCAGATATGTCTCCGTACGTGCGTCTGCTAGTGCGTGCTCTGGCAGATATGTCTCCGTACGCGTCTCCGCAGGCATAAATGAATCCGTACGCACGACCGCAGGCAGATATTGCTCCGTACGCGCGTCCGCAGGCAGATATGTCTCCGTACGCGCGTCCGCAGGCAGATATGTCTCCGTACGTGCGTCTGCTAGTGCGTGCGCTGGCAGATATGTCTCCGTACGCGTCTCCGCAGGCAGATATGTCTCCGTACGCGCGTCCGCAGGCAGATATGTCCCCGTACGTGCGTCTGCTAGTGCGTGCGCTGGCAGATATGTCTCCGTACGCGCCTCGGCAGGCATAAATGCCGTCGTACGCGCGTCAGCAGGAAGATATGTCTCCGTACGCGCGTCTGCAGGCAGATATGGCTCCGTACGCGCGTCCGCAGGCAGATATGGCTCCGTACGCGCGTCCGCAGGCAGATATGGCTCCGTACGCGCATCCGCAGGCAGATATGTCTCCGTACGTGCGTCTGCTAGTGCGTGCTCTGGCAGATATGTCTCCGTACGCGTCTCCGCAGGTATAAATGAATCCGTACGCACGACCGCAGGCAGATATTGCTCCGTACGCGCGTCCGCAGGCAGATATGTCTCCGTACGCGCGTCCGCAGGCAGATATGTCTCCGTACGTGCGTCTGCTAGTGCGTGCGCTGGCAGATATGTCTCCGTACGCGTCTCCGCAGGCAGATATGTCTCCGTACGCGCGTCCGCAGGCAGATATGTCCCCGTACGTGCGTCTGCTAGTGCGTGCGCTGGCAGATATGTCTCCGTACGCGCCTCGGCAGGCATAAATGCCGTCGTACGCGCGTCAGCAGGAAGATATGTCTCCGTACGCGCGTCTGCAGGCAGATATGTCTCCGTACGCGCGTCCGCAGGCAGATATGGCTCCGTACGCGCGTCCGCAGGCAGATATGGCTCCGTACGCGCATCCGCAGGCAGATATGTCCCCGTACGTGCGTCTGCTAGTGCGTGCGCTGGCAGATATGTCTTCGTACGCGCCTCGGCAGGCATAAATGCCGTCGTACGCGCGTCAGCAGGCAGATATGTCTCCGTACGCGCGTCCGCAGGCAGATAGGGCTCCGTACGCGCGTTCGCAGGAAGATGTGTCTCTGTACGCGCGTCCGCAGGAAGATGTGTCTCCGTACGCGCGTCCGCACTCAGATATGTCTCCGTACGCGCGTCCGCAGGCAGATATCTCTCCGTACGTGCGTCTGCTAGTGCGTGCGCTGGCAGATATGTCTCCGTACGCGCCTCCGCAGGCATAAATGCCGTCGTACGCGCGTCAGCAGGCAGATATGTCTCCGTACGCGCGTCCGCAGGAAGATATGACTCCGTACGCGCGTCAGCAGGAAGATATGTCTCCGTACGCGCGTCAGCAGGAAGATATGTCTCCGTACACGCGTCCGCAGGCAGATATGTCTCCGTACGTGCGTCTGCTAGTGCGTGCGCTGGCAGATATGTCTCCGTACGCGCGTCAGCAGGAAGATATGTCTCCGTACGCGCGTCCGCAGGCAGATATGTCTCCGTACGTGCGTGCGCTGGCAGATATGTCTCCGTACGCGTCTCCGCAGGCATAAATGCCGTCGTACGCGCGTCCGCAGGCAGATACGTCTCCGTACGCGCGTCCGCAGGCAGAAATGCCGTCGTACGCGCGTCCGCAGGCAGATATGTCTCCGTACGCGCGTCCGCAGGCAGATATGGCTCCGTACGCGCGTCCGCAGGCAGATATGACTCCGTACGTGCGTCTGCTAGTGCGTGCGCTGGCAGATATTCTCCGTACGCGCCTCGGTAGGCATAAATGCCGTCGTACGCGCGTCAGCAGGAAGATATGACTCCGTACGCGCGTCCGCAGGCATATATGTCTCCGAAAGCGCGTCCGCAGGCAGATATGTCTCCGTACGTGGGTCTGCTAGTGCGTGCGCTGGCAGATATTCTCCGTACGCGCCTCGGTAGGCATAAATGCCGTCGTACGCGCGTCAGCAGGAAGATATGACTCCGTACGCGCGTCGGCAGGCAGATATGTCTCCGTACGCGCGTCTGCTAGTGCGTGCGCTGGCAGATATGTCTCCGTACGCGCCTCGGCAGGCATAAATGGCGTCGTACGCGCGTCAGCAGGAAGATATGTCTCCGTACGCGCGTACGCAGGCAGATATGGCTCCGTACGCGCGTCCGCAGGCAGATATGTCTCCGTACGCGCGTCCGCAGGCAGATATGTCTCCGTACGTGCGTCTGCTAGTGCGTGCGCTGGCAGATATGTCTCCGCATGCATAAATGCCGTCGTACGCGCGTCTGCAGGAAGATATGTCTCCGTACGCGCGTCCGCAGGCAGATATGTCTCCGTACGTGCGTCTGCTAGTGCGTGCGCTGGCAGATATGTCTCCGTACGCGTCTCCGCAGGCATTAATGCCGTCGTACGCGCGTCAGCAGGAAGATATAACACCGTACGCGCGTCCGCAGGCAGATATGGCTCCGTACGCGCGTCCGCAGGCAGATATGTCTCCGTACGCGTCTCAGCAGGCATAAATGCCGTCGTACGCGCGTCCGCAGGCAGATATGTCATCGTACGCGCGTCCGCAGGCAGATATGGCTCCGTACGCGCGTCCGCAGGCAGATATGTCTCCGTACGCGTCTCAGCAGGCATAAATGCCGTCGTACGCGTCTCCGCAGGCATAAATGCCGTCGTACGCGCGTCCGCAGGCAGATATGTCTCCGTACGCGCGTCCGCAGGCAGATATGTCTCCGTACGCGCGTCCGCAGGCAGATATGTCTCCGTACGCGCGTCCGCAGGCAGAATGTCTCCGTACGCGCGTCCGCAGGCAGAATGTCTCCGTACGCGTCTCCGCAGGCAGATATGTCTCCGTACGCGCGTCTGCTAGTGCGTGCGCTGGCAGATATGTCTCCGTACGCGCCTCGGCAGGCATAAATGCCGTCGTACGCGCGTCAGCAGGAAGATATGACTCCGTACGCGCGTCCGCAGGCAGGTATGTCTCCGTACGCGCGTCCGCAGGCAGATATGTCTCCGTACGTGCGTCTGCTAGTGCGTGCGCTGGCAGATATGTCTCCGTACGCGTCTCCGCAGGCATAAATGCCGTCGTACGCGCGTCAGCAGGAAGATATGTCTCCGTACGCGCGTCCGCAGTCAGATATGGCTCCGTACGCGCGTCCGCAGGCAGATATGTCCCCGTACGTGCGTCTGCTAGTGCGTGCGCTGGCAGATATGTCTCCGTACGTGCCTCGGCAGGCAGAAATGCCTCCGTACGCGCGTCCGCAGGAAGATATGACTCCGTACGCGCGTCCGCAGGCAGATATGTCTCTGTACGCGCGTCCGCAGGCAGATATGTCTCCGTACGCGCGTCCGCAGGCAGATATGTCTCCGTACGTGCGTCTGCTAGTGCGTGCGCTGGCAGATATGTCTCCGTACGCGTCTCCGCAGGCATAAATGCCGTCGTACGCGCGTCAGCAGGAAGATATGTCTCCGTACGCGCGTCCGCAGGCAGATATGTCTCCGTACGCGCGTGCGCTGACAGATATGTCTCCGTACGCGTCTCCGCAGGCATAAACGCCGTCGTACGCGCGTCAGCAGGAAGATATGACTCCGTACGCGCGTCGGCAGGCAGATATGTCTCCGTACGCGCGTCTGCTAGTGCGTGCGCTGGCAGATATGTCTCCGTACGCGCCTCGGCAGGCATAAATGGCGTCGTACGCGCGTCAGCAGGAAGATATGTCTCCGTACGCGCGTACGCAGGCAGATATGGCTCCGTACGCGCGTCCGCAGGCAGATATGTCTCCGTACGCGCGTCCGCAGGCAGATATGTCTCCGTACGTGCGTCTGCTAGTGCGTGCGCTGGCAGATATGTCTCCGCAGGCATAAATGCCGTCGTACGCGCGTCTGCAGGAAGATATGTCTCCGTACGCGCGTCCGCAGGCAGATATGTCTCCGTACGTGCGTCTGCTAGTGCGTGCGCTGGCAGATATGTCTCCGTACGCGTCTCCGCAGGCATTAATGCCGTCGTACGCGCGTCAGCAGGAAGATATAACTCCGTACGCGCGTCCGCAGGCAGATATGGCTCCGTACGCGCGTCCGCAGGCAGATATGTCTCCGTACGCGTCTCAGCAGGCATAAATGCCGTCGTACGCGCGTCCGCAGGCAGATATGTCTCCGTACGCGCGTCCGCAGGCAGATATGGCTCCGTACGCGCGTCCGCAGGCAGATATGTCTCCGTACGTGCGTCTGCAGGCAGATATGTCTCCGTACGCGCGTCCGCAGGAAGATATGTCTCCGTACGCGCGTCTGCAGGCAGATATGTCCCCGTACGTGCGTCTGCTAGTGCGTGCGCTGGCAGATATGTCTCCGTACGCGCGTCCGCAGGCAGATATGTCTCCGTACGCGCGTCCGCAGGCAGAATGTCTCCGTACGCGCGTCCGCAGGCAGATGTGTCTCCTTACGCGTCTCCGCAGGCATAAATGCCGTCGTACGCGCGTCCGCAGGCAGAAATCTCTCCGTACGTGCGTCTGCTAGTGCGTGCGCTGGCAGATATGTCTCCGTACGCGCGTACGCAGGCAGATATGGCTCCGTACGCGCGTCCGCAGGCAGATATGTCTCCGTACGCGCGTCCGCAGGCAGATATGTCTCCGTACGTGCGTCTGCTAGTGCGTGCGCTGGCAGATATGTCTCCGCATGCATAAATGCCGTCGTACGCGCGTCTGCAGGAAGATATGTCTCCGTACGCGCGTCCGCAGGCAGATATGTCTCCGTACGTGCGTCTGCTAGTGCGTGCGCTGGCAGATATGTCTCCGTACGCGTCTCCGCAGGCATTAATGCCGTCGTACGCGCGTCAGCAGGAAGATATAACACCGTACGCGCGTCCGCAGGCAGATATGGCTCCGTACGCGCGTCCGCAGGCAGATATGTCTCCGTACGCGTCTCAGCAGGCATAAATGCCGTCGTACGCGCGTCCGCAGGCAGATATGTCATCGTACGCGCGTCCGCAGGCAGATATGGCTCCGTACGCGCGTCCGCAGGCAGATATGTCTCCGTACGCGTCTCAGCAGGCATAAATGCCGTCGTACGCGTCTCCGCAGGCATAAATGCCGTCGTACGCGCGTCCGCAGGCAGATATGTCTCCGTACGCGCGTCCGCAGGCAGATATGTCTCCGTACGCGCGTCCGCAGGCAGATATGTCTCCGTACGCGCGTCCGCAGGCAGAATGTCTCCGTACGCGTCTCCGCAGGCAGATATGTCTCCGTACGCGCGTCTGCTAGTGCGTGCGCTGGCAGATATGTCTCCGTACGCGCCTCGGCAGGCATAAATGCCGTCGTACGCGCGTCAGCAGGAAGATATGACTCCGTACGCGCGTCCGCAGGCAGGTATGTCTCCGTACGCGCGTCCGCAGGCAGATATGTCTCCGTACGTGCGTCTGCTAGTGCGTGCGCTGGCAGATATGTCTCCGTACGCGTCTCCGCAGGCATAAATGCCGTCGTACGCGCGTCAGCAGGAAGATATGTCTCCGTACGCGCGTCCGCAGTCAGATATGGCTCCGTACGCGCGTCCGCAGGCAGATATGTCCCCGTACGTGCGTCTGCTAGTGCGTGCGCTGGCAGATATGTCTCCGTACGTGCCTCGGCAGGCAGAAATGCCTCCGTACGCGCGTCCGCAGGCAGATATGTCTCTGTACGCGCGTCCGCAGGCAGATATGTCTCCGTACGCGCGTCCGCAGGCAGATATGTCTCCGTACGTGCGTCTGCTAGTGCGTGCGCTGGCAGATATGTCTCCGTACGCGTCTCCGCAGGCATAAATGCCGTCGTACGCGCGTCAGCAGGAAGATATGTCTCCGTACGCGCGTCCGCAGGCAGATATGTCTCCGTACGCGCGTGCGCTGACAGATATGTCTCCGTACGCGTCTCCGCAGGCATAAACGCCGTCGTACGCGCGTCAGCAGGAAGATATGACTCCGTACGCGCGTCGGCAGGCAGATATGTCTCCGTACGCGCGTCTGCTAGTGCGTGCGCTGGCAGATATGTCTCCGTACGCGCCTCGGCAGGCATAAATGGCGTCGTACGCGCGTCAGCAGGAAGATATGTCTCCGTACGCGCGTACGCAGGCAGATATGGCTCCGTACGCGCGTCCGCAGGCAGATATGTCTCCGTACGCGCGTCCGCAGGCAGATATGTCTCCGTACGTGCGTCTGCTAGTGCGTGCGCTGGCAGATATGTCTCCGCAGGCATAAATGCCGTCGTACGCGCGTCTGCAGGAAGATATGTCTCCGTACGCGCGTCCGCAGGCAGATATGTCTCCGTACGTGCGTCTGCTAGTGCGTGCGCTGGCAGATATGTCTCCGTACGCGTCTCCGCAGGCATTAATGCCGTCGTACGCGCGTCAGCAGGAAGATATAACTCCGTACGCGCGTCCGCAGGCAGATATGGCTCCGTACGCGCGTCCGCAGGCAGATATGTCTCCGTACGCGTCTCAGCAGGCATAAATGCCGTCGTACGCGCGTCCGCAGGCAGATATGTCTCCGTACGCGCGTCCGCAGGCAGATATGGCTCCGTACGCGCGTCCGCAGGCAGATATGTCTCCGTACGTGCGTCTGCAGGCAGATATGTCTCCGTACGCGCGTCCGCAGGAAGATATGTCTCCGTACGCGCGTCTGCAGGCAGATATGTCCCCGTACATGCGTCTGCTAGTGCGTGCGCTGGCAGATATGTCTCCGTACGCGCGTCCGCAGGCAGATATGTCTCCGTACGCGCGTCCGCAGGCAGAATGTCTCCGTACGCGCGTCCGCAGGCAGATGTGTCTCCTTACGCGTCTCCGCAGGCATAAATGCCGTCGTACGCGCGTCCGCAGGCAGAAATCTCTCCGTACGTGCGTCTGCTAGTGCGTGCGCTGGCAGATATGTCTCCGTACGCGCGTCCGCAGGCAGATGTGTCTCCTTACGCGCGTCCGCAGGCAGATATGTCCCCGTACGTGCGTCTGCTAGTGCGTGCGCTGGCAGATATGTCTCCGTACGTGCCTCGGCAGGCAGAAATGCCTCCGTACGCGCGTCCGCAGGAAGATATGACTCCGTACGCGCGTCCGCAGGCAGATATGTCTCCGTACGCGCGTCCGCAGGCAGATATGTCTCCGTACGCGCGTCCGCAGGCAGATATGTCTCCGTACGCGCGTCCGCAGGCAGATATGTCTCCGTACGCGTCTCCGCAGGCATAAATGCCGTCGTACGCGCGTCAGCAGGAAGATATGACTCCGTACGCGCGTCCGCAGGCAGATATGTCTCCGTACGCGCGTGCGCTGGCAGATATGTCTCCGTACGTGCCTCGGCAGGCAGATATGTCTCCGTACGCGCGTCAGCAGGAAGATATGTCTCCGTACGCGCGTCCGCAGGCAGATATGTCTCCGTACGCGCGTGCGCTGACAGATATGTCTCCGTACGCGTCTCCGCAGGCATAAACGCCGTCGTACGCGCGTCAGCAGGAAGATATGACTCCGTACGCGCGTCCGCAGGCAGATATGTCTCCGTACGCGCGTGCGCTGACATATGTCTCCGTACGCGTCTCCGCAGGCATAAATGCCGTCGTACGCGCGTCAGCAGGAAGATATGTCTCCGTACGCGCGTCCGCAGGAAGATATGACTCCGTACGCGCATCAGCAGGAAGATATGTCTCCGTACGCGCGTCAGCAGGAAGATATGTCTCCGTACACGCGTCCGCAGGCAGATATGTCTCCGTACGTGCGTCTGCTAGTGCGTGCGCTGGCAGATATGTCCCCGTACGCGCGTCAGCAGGAAGATATGTCTCCGTACGCGCGTCCGCAGGCAGATATGTCTCCGTACGAGCGTGCGCTGGCAGATATGTCTCCGTACGCGTCTCCGCAGGCATAAATGCCGTCGTACGCGCGTCCGCAGGCAGATACGTCTCCGTACGCGCGTCCGCAGGCAGAAATGCCGTCGTACGCGCGTCCGCAGGCAGATATGTCTCCGTACGCGCGTCCGCAGGCAGATATGGCTCCGTACGCGCGTCCGCAGGCAGATATGTCTCCGTACGTGCGTCTGCTAGTGCGTGCGCTGGCAGATATTCTCCGTACGCGCCTCGGTAGGCATAAATGCCGTCGTACGCGCGTCAGCAGGAAGATATGACTCCGTACGCGCGTCCGCAGGCATATATGTCTCCGAAAGCGCGTCCGCAGGCAGATATGTCTCCGTACGTGCGTCTGCTAGTGCGTGCGCTGGCAGATATTCTCCGTACGCGCCTCGGTAGGCATAAATGCCGTCGTACGCGCGTCAGCAGGAAGATATGACTCCGTACGCGCGTCGGCAGGCAGATATGTCTCCGTACGCGCGTCTGCTAGTGCGTGCGCTGGCAGATATGTCTCCGTACGCGCCTCGGCAGGCATAAATGGCGTCGTACGCGCGTCAGCAGGAAGATATGTCTCCGTACGCGCGTACGCAGGCAGATATGGCTCCGTACGCGCGTCCGCAGGCAGATATGTCTCCGTACGCGCGTCCGCAGGCAGATATGTCTCCGTACGTGCGTCTGCTAGTGCGTGCGCTGGCAGATATGACTCCGCAGGCATAAATGCCGTCGTACGCGCGTCTGCAGGAAGATATGTCTCCGTACGCGCGTCCGCAGGCAGATATGTCTCCGTACGTGCGTCTGCTAGTGCGTGCGCTGGCAGATATGACTCCGCAGGCATAAATGCCGTCGTACGCGCGTCTGCAGGAAGATATGTCTCCGTACGCGCGTCCGCAGGCAGAAATCTCTCCGTACGTGCGTCTGCTAGTGCGTGCGCTGGCAGATATGTCTCCGTACGCGCGTCCGCAGGCAGATGTGTCTCCTTACGCGCGTCCGCAGGCAGATATGTCCCCGTACGTGCGTCTGCTAGTGCGTGCGCTGGCAGATATGTCTCCGTACGTGCCTCGGCAGGCAGAAATGCCTCCGTACGCGCGTCCGCAGGAAGATATGACTCCGTACGCGCGTCCGCAGGCAGATATGTCTCCGTACGCGCGTCCGCAGGCAGATATGTCTCCGTACGCGCGTCCGCAGGCAGATATGTCTCCGTACGCGCGTCCGCAGGCAGATATGTCTCCGTACGCGTCTCCGCAGGCATAAATGCCGTCGTACGCGCGTCAGCAGGAAGATATGACTCCGTACGCGCGTCCGCAGGCAGATATGTCTCCGTACGCGCGTGCGCTGGCAGATATGTCTCCGTACGTGCCTCGGCAGGCAGATATGTCTCCGTACGCGCGTCAGCAGGAAGATATGTCTCCGTACGCGCGTCCGCAGGCAGATATGTCTCCGTACGCGCGTGCGCTGACAGATATGTCTCCGTACGCGTCTCCGCAGGCATAAACGCCGTCGTACGCGCGTCAGCAGGAAGATATGACTCCGTACGCGCGTCCGCAGGCAGATATGTCTCCGTACGCGCGTGCGCTGACATATGTCTCCGTACGCGTCTCCGCAGGCATAAATGCCGTCGTACGCGCGTCAGCAGGAAGATATGTCTCCGTACGCGCGTCCGCAGGAAGATATGACTCCGTACGCGCATCAGCAGGAAGATATGTCTCCGTACGCGCGTCAGCAGGAAGATATGTCTCCGTACACGCGTCCGCAGGCAGATATGTCTCCGTACGTGCGTCTGCTAGTGCGTGCGCTGGCAGATATGTCCCCGTACGCGCGTCAGCAGGAAGATATGTCTCCGTACGCGCGTCCGCAGGCAGATACGTCTCCGTACGAGCGTGCGCTGGCAGATATGTCTCCGTACGCGTCTCCGCAGGCATAAATGCCGTCGTACGCGCGTCCGCAGGCAGATACGTCTCCGTACGCGCGTCCGCAGGCAGAAATGCCGTCGTACGCGCGTCCGCAGGCAGATATGTCTCCGTACGCGCGTCCGCAGGCAGATATGGCTCCGTACGCGCGTCCGCAGGCAGATATGTCTCCGTACGTGCGTCTGCTAGTGCGTGCGCTGGCAGATATTCTCCGTACGCGCCTCGGTAGGCATAAATGCCGTCGTACGCGCGTCAGCAGGAAGATATGACTCCGTACGCGCGTCAGCAGGAAGATATGACTCCGTACGCGCGTCCGCAGGCATATATGTCTCCGAAAGCGCGTCCGCAGGCAGATATGTCTCCGTACGTGCGTCTGCTAGTGCGTGCGCTGGCAGATATTCTCCGTACGCGCCTCGGTAGGCATAAATGCCGTCGTACGCGCGTCAGCAGGAAGATATGACTCCGTACGCGCGTCGGCAGGCAGATATGTCTCCGTACGCGCGTCTGCTAGTGCGTGCGCTGGCAGATATGTCTCCGTACGCGCCTCGGCAGGCATAAATGGCGTCGTACGCGCGTCAGCAGGAAGATATGTCTCCGTACGCGCGTACGCAGGCAGATATGGCTCCGTACGCGCGTCCGCAGGCAGATATGTCTCCGTACGCGCGTCCGCAGGCAGATATGTCTCCGTACGTGCGTCTGCTAGTGCGTGCGCTGGCAGATATGACTCCGCAGGCATAAATGCCGTCTTACGCGCGTCTGCAGGAAGATATGTCTCCGTACGCGCGTCCGCAGGCAGATATGTCTCCGTACGTGCGTCTGCTAGTGCGTGCGCTGGCAGATATGACTCCGCAGGCATAAATGCCGTCGTACGCGCGTCTGCAGGAAGATATGTCTCCGTACGCGCGTCCGCAGTCAGATATGGCTCCGTACGCGCGTCCGCAGGCAGATATGTCTCCGTACGCGTCTCAGCAGGCATAAATGCCGTCGTACGCGCGTCCGCAGGCAGATATGTCTCCGTACGCGCGTCCGCAGGCAGATATGGCTCCGTACGCGCGTCCGCAGGCAGATATGTCTCCGTACGTGCGTCTGCAGGCAGATATGTCTCCGTACGCGCGTCCGCAGGAAGATATGTCTCCGTACGCGCGTCTGCAGGCAGATATGTCCCCGTACGTGCGTCTGCTAGTGCGTGCGCTGGCAGATATGTCTCCGTACGCGTCTCCGCAGGCAGATATGTCTCCGTACGCGCGTCCGCAGGCAGATATGTCTCCGTACGCGCGTCCGCAGGAAGATATGTCCCCGTACGTGCGTCTGCTAGTGCGTGCGCTGGCAGATATGTCTCCGTACGCACGTCCGCAGGCAGATATGGCTCCGTACGCGCGTCCGCAGGCAGATATGTCTCCGTACGCGTCTCCGCAGGCATAAATGCCGTCGTACGCGCGTCAGTAGGAAGATATGACTCCGTATGCGCGTCCGCAGGCAGATATGTCTCCGTACGTGCGTGCGCTGGCAGATATGTCTCCGTACGCGCGTCCGCAGGCAGATATGTCTCCGTACGCGCGTCCGCAGGCAGAATGTCTCCGTACGCGCGTCCGCAGGCAGATATGTCTCCGTACGCGCGTCCGCAGGCAGATATGTCTCCGTACGCGTCTCCGCAGGCATAAATGCCGTCGTACGCGCGTCAGCAGGCAGATATGTCTCCGTACGCGCCTCGGCAGGCATAAATGCCGTCGTACGCGCGTCAGCAGGCAGATATGTCTCCGTACGCGCGTCCGCAGGCAGATGTGTCTCCTTACGCGCGTCCGCAGGCAGATATGTCTCCGTACGCGTCTCCGCAGGCATAAATGCCGTTGTACGCGCGTCAGCAGGAAGATATGTCTCCGTACGCGCGTCCGCAGTCAGATATGGCTCCGTACGCGCGTCCGCAGGCAGATATGTCCCCGTATGTGCGTCTGCTAGTGCGTGCGCTGGCAGATATGTCTCCGTACGCGTCTCCGCAGGCATAAATGCCGTCGTACGCGCGTCAGCAGGAAGATATGTCTCCGTACGCGCGTCCGCAGGCAGATATGTCTCCGTACGCGCGTGCGCTGACAGATATGTCTCCGTACGCGTCTCCGCAGGCATAAACGCCGTCGTACGCGCGTCAGCAGGAAGATATGACTCCGTACGCGCGTCCGCAGGCAGATATGTCTCCGTACGCGCGTGCGCTGACATATGTCTCCGTACGCGTCTCCGCAGGCATAAATGCCGTCGTACGCGCGTCAGCAGGAAGATATGACTCAGTACGCGCGTCCGCAGGCAGATATGTCTCCGTACGCGCTTCCGCGGGCAGATATGTCTCCGTACGCGCTTCCGCAGGCAGATATGTCTCCGTACGCGCGTCCGCAGGCAGATATGGCTCCGTACGTGCGTCTGCTAGTGCGTGCGCTGGCAGATATGTCTCCGCAGGCATAAATGCCGTCGTACGCGCGTCAGCAGGAAGATATAACTCCGTACGCGCGTCCGCAGGCAGATATGTCTCCGTACGCGCGTCCGCAGGCAGATATGTCTCCGTACGCGCGTCCGCAGGCAGATATGTCTCCGTACGTGCGTCTGCTAGTGCGTGCGCTGGCAGATATCTCTCCGTACGCGCGTCCGCAGGCAGATATGTCTCCGTACGCGCGTCCGCAGGCAGAAATGCCTCCGTACGCGCGTCCTCTGGAAGATATGACTCCGTACGCGCGTTCGCAGGCAGATATGTCTCCGTACGTGCGTCTGCTAGTGCGTGCGCTGGCAGATTTGTCTCCGTACGCGTCTCCGCAGGCATAAATGCCGTCGTACGCGCGTCAGCAGGAAGATATGTCTCCGTACGCGCATCCGCAGGCAGATATGTCTCCGTACGCGCGTCCGCAGGCAGATATGTCTCCTTACGCGCGTCCGCAGGCAGATATGTCTCCTTACGCGCTTCCGCAGGCAGATATCTCTCCGTACGTGCGTCTGCTAGTGCGTGCGCTGGCAGATATGTCTCCGTACGCGCGTCAGCAGGCAGATATGTCTCCGTACGCGCGTCAGCAGGCAGATATGTCTCCGTACGCGCGTCAGCAGGCAGATATGTCTCCGTACGCGTCTCTGCAGGCATAAATGCCGTCGTACGCGCGTCAGCAGGAAGATATGTCTCCGTACGCGCGTCCGCAGGCAGGTATGTCTCCGTACGCGCGTCCGCAGGCAGATATGTCTCCGTACGCGTCTCTGCAGGCATAAATGCCGTCGTACGCGCGTCAGCAGGAAGATATGTCTCCGTACGCGCGTCCGCAGTCAGATATGGCTCCGTACGCGCGTCCGCAGGCAGATATGTCCCCGTACGTGCGTCTGCTAGTGCGTGCGCTGGCAGATATGTCTCCGTACGCGTCTCCGCAGGCATAAATGCCGTCGTACGCGCGTCAGCAGGAAGATATGACTCCGTACGCGCGTCCGCAGGCAGATATGTCTCCGTACGCGCGTCCGCAGGCAGATATGTCTCCGTACGCGCGTCCGCAGGCAGATATGTCTCCGTACGTGCGTCTGCTAGTGCGTGCGCTGGCAGATATGTCTCCGTACGCGTCTCCGCAGGCATAAATGCCGTCGTAGGCGCGTCAGCAGGAAGATATGTCTCCGTACGCGCGTCCGCAGGCAGATATGTCTCCGTACGCGCGTGCGCTGACAGATATGTCTCCGTACGCGTCTCCGCAGGCATAAACGCCGTCGTACGCGCGTCAGCAGGAAGATATGACTCCGTACGCGCGTCCGCAGGCAGATATGTCTCCGTACGCGCGTGCGCTGACATATGTCTCCGTACGCGTCTCCGCAGGCATAAATGCCGTCGTACGCGCGTCAGCAGGAAGATATGACTCCGTACGCGCGTCCGCATGCAGATATGGCTCCGTACGTGCGTCTGCTAGTGCGTGCGCTGGCAGATATGTCTCCGTACGCGCCTCGGCAGGCATAAATGCCGTCGTACGCGCGTCAGCAGGAAGATATGTCTCCGTACGCGCATCCGCAGGCAGATATGTCTCCGTACGCGCGTCCGCAGGCAGATATGTCTCCTTACGCGCGTCCGCAGGCAGATATGTCTCCGTACGCGCGTCCGCAGGCAGATATGTCCCCGTACGCGTCTCCGCAGGCAGAAATGCCTCCGTACGCGCGTCCGCAGTAAGATATGACTCCGTACGCGCGTCCGCAGGCAGATATGTCTCCGTACGCGCGTCCGCAGGCAGATATGTCTCCGTACGCGCGTCCGCAGGCAGATATGTCTCCGTACGCGCGTCCGCAGGCAGATATGTCTCCGTACGCGCGTGCGCTGACAGATATGTCTCCGTACGCGTCTCCGCAGGCATAAATGCCGTCGTACGCGCGTCAGCAGGAAGATATGACTCCGTACGCGCGTCCGCAGGCAGATATGTCTCCGTACGCGTCTCCGCAGGCATAAATGCCGTCGTACGCGCGTCAGCAGGAAGATATGACTCCGTACGCGCGTCCGCAGGCAGATATGTCTCCGTACGCGCGGCCACAGGCAGATATGGCTTCGTACGCGCGTCCGCAGGCAGTTATGTCTTCGTACGCGTCTCCGCAGGCAGATATGTCTCCGTACGCGCGTCCGCAGGCAGATATGTCTCCGTACGTGCGTCTGCTAGTGCGTGCGCTGGCAGATATGTCTCCGTACGCGTCTCCGCAGGCATAAATGCCGTTGTACGCGCGTCAGCAGGAAGACATGTCTCCGTACGCGCGTCCGCAGGCAGGTATGTCTCCGTACGCGCGTCCGCAGGCAGATATGGCTCCGTACGTGCGTCTGCTAGTGCGTGCGCTGGCAGATTTGTCTCCGTACGCGTCTCCTCAGGCATAAATGCCGCCGTACGCGCGTCTGCTAGTGCGTGCGCTGGCAGATATGTCTCCGTACGCGTCTCCTCAGGCATAAATGCCGCCGTACGCGCGTCTGCTAGTGCGTGCGCTGGCAGATATGTCTCCGTACGCGTCTCCTCAGGCATAAATGCCGCCGTACGCGCGTCTGCTAGTGCGTGCGCTGGCAGATATGTCTCCGTACGCGCGTCCGCAGGCAGATATGTCTCCGTACGCGCGTCCGCAGGCAGATATGGCTCCGTACGCGCGTCTGCTAGTGCGTGCGCTGGCAGATTTGTCTCCGTACGCGTCTCCGCAGGCATAAATGCCGTCGTACGCGCGTCAGCAGGAAGATATGTCTCCGTACGCGCGTCCGCAGGCAGATATGGCTCCGTACGCGCCTCCGCAGGCAGATATGTCTCCGTACGCGCGTCCGCAGACAGGTATGTCTCCGTACGCGCGTCCGCAGGCAGAAATGCCTCCGTACGCGTCTCCGCAGGCATAAATGCCGTCGTACGCGCGTCAGCAGGAAGATATGTCTCCGTACGCGCGTCCGCAGGCAGATATGTCTCCTTACGCGCGTCCGCAGGCAGATATGTCTCCGTACGCGCGTCCGCAGACAGGTATGTCTCCGTACGCGCGTCCGCAGGCAGAAATGCCTCCGTACGCGTCTCCGCAGGCATAAATGCCGTCGTACGCGCGTCAGCAGGAAGATATGTCTCCGTACGCGCGTCCGCAGGCAGATATGGCTCCGTACGCGCCTCCGCAGGCAGATATGTCCCCGTACGTGCGTCTGCTAGTGCGTGCGCTGGCAGATATGTCTCTGTACGCGCCTCGGCAGGCAGAAATGCCTCCGTACGCGCGTCCGCAGGCAGATATGTCTCCGTACGCGCGTCCGCAGTCAGATATGTCTCCGTACGCGCGTCCGCAGTCAGATATGTCTCCGTACGCGCGTCCGCAGTCAGATATGTCTCCGTACGCGCGTCCGCAGGCAGATATGTCTCCGTACGCGCGTCCGCAGTCAGATATGTCTCCGTACGTGCGCTGGCAGATATGTCTCCGTACGCGTCTCCGCAGGCATAAATGCCGTCGTACGCGCGTCAGCAGGAAGATATGTCTCCGTACGCGCGTCCGCAGGCAGATATGTCTCCGTACGCGCGTGCGCTGACAGATATGTCTCCGTACGCGTCTCCGCAGGCATAAATGCCGTCGTACGCGCGTCAGCAGAAAGATATGACTCCGTACGCGCGTCCGCAGGAAGATATGTCTCCGTACGCGTCTCCGCAGGCATAAATGCCGTCGTACG
The DNA here is from genome assembly GCF_046866305.1 of Octopus bimaculoides. Lineage (NCBI taxonomy): Eukaryota > Metazoa > Mollusca > Cephalopoda > Octopoda > Octopodidae > Octopus > Octopus bimaculoides. The sequence continues at coordinate 5,917,250 of NC_142952.1, forward strand.
CGCGTCAGCAGGAAGATATGACTCCGTACGCGCGTCCGCAGGCAGATATGTCTCCGTACGCGCGTCCGCAGTCAGATATGTCTCCGTACGTGCGCTGGCAGATATGTCTCCGTACGCGTCTCCGCAGGCATAAATGCCGTCGTACGCGCGTCAGCAGGAAGATATGTCTCCGTACGCGCGTCCGCAGGCAGATATGTCTCCGTACGCGCGTGCGCTGACAGATATGTCTCCGTACGCGTCTCCGCAGGCATAAATGCCGTCGTACGCGCGTCAGCAGAAAGATATGACTCCGTACGCGCGTCCGCAGGAAGATATGTCTCCGTACGCGTCTCCGCAGGCATAAATGCCGTCGTACGCGCGTCAGCAGGAAGATATGACTCCGTACGCGCGTCCGCAGGCAGATATGTCTCCGTACGCGCGGCCGCAGGCAGATATGTCTCCGTACGTGCGTCTGCTAGTGCGTGCGCTGGCAGATATGGCTCCGTACGCGCGTCCGCAGGCAGATATGGCTCCGTACGCGCGTCCGCAGGCAGATATGGCTCCGTACGCGCGTCCGCAGGCAGATATGGCTCCGTACGCGCGCCCGCAGGCAGATATGGCTCCGTACGCGCGCCCGCAGGCAGATATGGCTCCGTACGCGCGCCCGCAGGCAGATATGCGTCCGTACGCGCGCCCGCAGGCAGATATGCCTCCGTACGCGCGTCCGCAGGCAGATATGCCTCCGTACGCGCGTCCGTAGGCAGATATGCCTCCGTTTGCGCGTCCGCCAGTGCGTTCAGAAGCAGATATGTCTCCGTACGCACGTCCGCCAGTGCGTTCGCAGACAGCTATGGCTCCGTACGCGCGTCCGCCAGTGCATGGGCAGGCAGATACGTCATTTGAAAGATATAGTGTTATAGGGACTCGCGTGTCTAAGTATGGACCTTGTAAGTTCGTATCTTTTCGATACATGGGGAAAAGGCGCATTGCTCCGCGGTTAGAACGTCGAACTCACAATCATTGGCTAATGAGTTCGATTCCAGGATCGGGCTGTGTTCTTGTGCAAGACACTGTATTTCATGTTGCTCCGATTCACTCAGCGATGTCACTAGTGCCATGCTGTGTCGGATTTTCCTGTGGGTTTTGCATGGTAATGATGTGGATGGGATAAATGTTAGAGGGCGATGTGTTAGCAACCCCCTCCCCTTACTGCTTTACAAAGTAAACAACAATAACAACACAACTACGTAGTGACAGCCATGGTTGAAATATGAACAAGCATTATTAAAAGAGAAAGTAAGCATGGTCATTCCTTACCTAAGTGACCTTATCCTTATCGCCCATCGCTTGTTATGCGCTCATAAATTAGTTTGATAGTTGAACTCTGATTGGCCGTAGGCAAATGAGTTCATTACTGGGTCCGGAACTCTCGTGGAAAAAGTGTATGTGTGTGTGTGTATATATATTTATATATAATAATACAAATAATATGTGAGTATATGCATATATACGTACATGTATGTACATACCTACATCTACATGTATATCTGGGTACAGGACGTTACAAAAAACGTGGACAAAATGAGAAACAAATCATAAACAGAGCACAGAAAACACAGGCCACATAGAGAACATTTCTTTCATCAGCTGCTACCATTCTAAAACTAAGCATTTCAAAGAGTTATATATATGTATGTGTGCGCACACTGTTTGGAAGCTACGCTTCACAATGTGGTCCTCGATAGGCTGGATAGTTTTGGGAAGAAACTCCTCCTCAAAGTTAACCATGCAGGTCATGGGTTCGTTTCTGCCAAACGCTATTCATGACTCGAGGCAAGTTTTATTATTTTTTCCTTCTCCCCATGATTCACAAACATTGTCAATTACATCTTTGATGTTGAACTTCTATACCGATTAATTAACTAATTTAACGGTGTTTAACGAGCATAAAAATATTCGTAACTTGGGAGGTTTCTGCTCGTTAATATGTGTATAGTTTTAAAAATAAAGAAAAAAATATTTTTATTCGTATCCGCTGGAACTCATTAAGAGAAGCACATTTTGCAGGAAACGGACAAATACAAATTATCAATAAAATTAGTAATCAATATATATATATATATGAAGTAATTAATTAGCGCTCAAAATAGATGACATTATTATTAAAAACTGGGGAAGCGAGCTGGCAAAATCGTTAGCACGCCGGATGAAGTGCTAAGCGGCATTTCGTCCGTCTTTACGTTCTCAGTTCAAATTCCATTGAGGCCGACTTTGCTTTTTATTCTTTCGGGGGTCGATAAAATAACTACCAATTGAGTTTACTCCCTCCTCCGAATTTGCTGGCCTTGTGCTAAAATGTGAAACCCCTATTATTCATGTCAACGGGGCAAGCTGGGAGACTCGTTGAATGCGAAGCAAAATATTTAGCAACGGCCGTCTTTGCGTTCTGAGTTCAAATTCTTTTGGAATCGATAACTTAAGCACTGGGTTTGATGTGATCGATTTTAACCCTTCTCCTTAAATTGCCGGCATTGTGCTTCTAGTGGAAAGGATTATTAATATTATTATATCTTTCTTTATACCCCGCACAAAAAAAAAATGGAATAAAAATATTCAAAAGTCAGTATAAAATTAAAGAATGGGAGCAGTAAATATTTGCTTATCAAATGATGTACATCCTTTTTCACATCTTCAAAACCTACTTGATGGGTAATGATTTCAAATTTTGGCACAAGGCCAGCAAGTTTACTGAAGTAAATTGTGGAGGGGACGGGGTAGTCGATTACATCGATCTCAGTATTAGTCTGGTATTTATCGATCACGAGAGGATGAAAGGGTAAGTTGACCTCGGTGGAATTTGAGCTCAGCACGTTAAGGGGCCATACCTGCCTGCGGACGCGCGTACGGGGCCATACCTGCCTGTGCACGCAGTGGCGGACATGCGTACGGGGACATTTGAGCTCAGCACGTTAAGCCATATTATTGGTTTCAAAGTCTGACACGAGGCGATAAATCGATTACAGCGATTCCAGGGATTAACTGCTATTTATTTTATCGATCTTGATAGAGATGAAAGGCAGGCAGTGTCAACCTCCGCGGAATTTGAACTCAGAAATATGAAGACCCGGAAGAAATGCCGCTCAGCATTTTGTACAAAACGGTAACGGCTCTGCCGTCTTAGAGCAGCCTATTATGAGCAAATCTTAAAGCGGCGAGTTGGCAGAAACCCTCTGAATTTAATTTTCTATTTTGTTAGTCACTGAACTATAGTCATACTGGGGCACAATGGCTTGTTAAAAGAAATCAATCGCAGGGCTTGTTTCTTAAAGTCTGGTACTTATTCTCTAGATTGCTTTTAGATTTTGTTTTCCCAAACTACAAGATTACGGGGACGTAAGCAAAACAACATCGGTTATCAAACGGTGGAGGAGACAAACAAACATACATAGAAACACACATCTATTCATCCATATACGCAGTTTTTCTTTGGCCCAGCGCTATAGTAGAAGACACCTGCCCAAGATACCACGCTATGATACAGAATCCGAAAACACGATTGCAAAGCAGGTTTCTGAATTAAATTTTTTTTGTGCAAGCAACGAAGACCGAGCAGCAACTCGGTCTACTAGATATCACAGCCAAATTTTCCTCATTTCACGTCCCATTGTTATAAAAAAGGATATTTGTATTATTTTACTTTACCTAGGAATGCAATGCTACACGTGAAATGGGTCATGCTGTGACAAGGAACAGAAATATTACGTTTCGGTTGTTTGTCTTCAGAGAGAAAAAACAATTAACACTAAAGTGATAAAACACGAACGAGCGTAAGATCTTTATTATTTGCCCCGCATAAAGGTTCCTAGGTGCGTAGGACACATCCATTTCGACAGATGCTTGATAGACGTACATACGAAACTAATTTATGTGGAGCTGAGTCAAACTTTATGTATAACAATTCTGCGCTGTAAAAGATATTGGCCACTTTTCGGACAATTCCAGTATCACGTCAGTTTTCCTTTCAGATGTTACTCTTCTCTCGCTCAACCATTTTGCCCTCCTGGAGAAAACGATACTGTGAGAGTTCCTCCAACGAGATCACCACGCAACGCGAAAAAAAGAGAGAAAATGAGAAACTTAAAAAGTGAAAAGTCGCTACACAAGACAATGTAGTACTGCAACAACTTTGCTCATGGGTTTGCAGTGAGGTTCAAGTAACACGAGGAGCTAAGTTAACCTGTTACACACACACACACACACAAAACAATATAGGCACCTCTAACAAGAACCTATTAAGTTTCCAAAATCGATTAAAGCTCTTCATTTTTTTTTTCAATCTGCAGAGAAATAGTTAAGTTACGCACACAAAGAGAAAGAAAATAACGTTGGACAACTGCTTCGAGATCTCCAGCTTCTATATCCAGATTACAAATTTACTTTCAAGCCAATAACAATTGGTGTACTTTGTTTGCTTAAGTGACAGTCTTGATAAGCTTGGATTATCAGAAAAACAAACCAACCGACTCACACATTGCAAATACAATGTGCAAGCAGAACAGTGAAACTATGCAAAAGTTTTCTCAAGATTAAAATGTAACATTATTTTCGTTATCTACATATTCATGATGGAGTTTTGTATAATTGGTAGAAACCAGCTCCTTCCCTAAGAGGAAGGATTTAGATAATTAAAAATAGAAGAGGAGATACATTGATATTACTGAAACTGGAAAAAACTTCGAAAATTGTTGCTCAGAGTTTCTCATAACCGGTCATCAGGCAGTCGTGAGTATTCAGAACAGTACTGTAATTTATAAGTATTCATGATTACCAAATTATCGAATAAATAGCGAAAGCTGATTGGGCAGTTACTTTTTAAAATGAGAGTAATTTGTTGCGTAAAAGCGATTGACCGTAACGGAAAATTATATCAACATTAAGGAGAGTCAAATAAAGATTAAAAATTAGATATATGTAAATCGGATGGTGAAAATCGTAGGTACAAATAGGAAAATGCAAAGAGCAAGATAGACTTTGTCACACGTGAGATATTGTGATCACGTGAGTGATTAAAATAGGAAATAGAATGAAGAATTAGAAAATTAAAATAAGGGTGAATGAATATCACAGGAAAAAAAAAGGAGATAGATAAATATGAAGTGAGGGGGGACCCCGCTACGAGGAAGAATGGAAAAGGTAAAAAATGTTAGTAGAGAAAGGAGAAAGAAAAGAGAAAATAGAGGTGGGTGGAAAAACATAGCAAGTCTGACGTACGGTTTTTATAATGAAGTTAAGGTGTGAAATATAACCAGTGCGTGTGTTTATTATTGGCTTAATGACCCTACCAACCCAAAAAAAAAGTTCCAATACAGAATTTCTGATCAAGAATCTTACAAGCCAAATACAAAAACCAAATTAAAGCGTTCTATCAAAATTGCGTGTCAGTTTATATCCTAACCCCCAGCTTAATAATGAGTTATTTTGCCAAATTCTTCCTTGTTTTCAAGATTGGAATCATCGATGAGATTTAAGAAACCCAGCTGACTGATTGGTTGACAGATGAATTAATCAGACAATCGATTAACTAAAATGCTAAATGGTTAACTTGCTTAATAATAACAATAAACGAAGTGAAAAAGAACCAGTGCGTATGTACATCACTGGCATAATGGCCCTCCCAAATACAATAAAATATGTTTCGACACTATCAGAGAGAGGGATATATATATATATATATATATATATATATATATATATATATATAGAGAGAGAGAGAGAGAGAGAGAGAGAGAGAGAGAGAGAGAGAGAGAGAGAGAGAGAGAGAGAGAGAGAGAGAGAGAGAGAGAGGGAGGGAGAGAGAGAGAGAGAGAGAGAGAGAGAGAGAGAGAGAGAGAGAGAGAGAGAGAGAAAGAGAGAGAGAGAGAGAGAGAAAGAGAGAGAGAAAGAGAGAGAGAGAGAGAGAAAGAGAGAGAGAGAGAGAGAAAGAGAGAGAGAGAGAGAAAGAAAGAAAGAGAGAGAGAAAGAGAGAGAGAGAAAGAAAGAAAGAGAGAGAGAAAGAGAGAGAGAGAAAGAGAAAGTATGTCGTCACAAATGGCGACGAAAAGATGCTGCAAAACCTAGGTTAACTGATTGATGGATCATTTAATCAAACAATCAATCAGTTAACTGGCTAAATGATTAACCAGTTGAATAATAATAATAATAATAATAATAATAATAATAATAATAATAATAAAAGAACTGAAATAAAATCTGTGCGTGTGTTTATTTTTGGCATACTGACCCTCCCAATATACAACACTTGTTTCAACACGATTTCATACCAAAACACTTTGCAAAACAAAATATTTTCAGATCAATAATTAGTTTTGGGTTTTTGTCAATAAGAATAATAAATCAAATCATGTGAGATTTGAGAAAGAATATCAACAGAAAATCCAGTTAAAACAAGAAATTACCTTTCACTTGTTTCAGTCATAGGACTGCAGCCATGCTGGAGCAACCCACTGAAGGGTTTCGTCGAACAACGCAACCCCAATACGCGATTTTGCGAGTCTGTTATTTTATTGGTGTTTGGCCGAACCGTTAAGTTACGTGGACGTAAACAAACAAACTCAAGTCACCAAACGATGGTGAGGAACAACACAAAGACACAAACACGTATATGTATACGACAAGCTTCCACACAGTTTCCATCTACAAATTTACTCACAAGGCATTAGTCAGCCTGAGGTTTATTGCAGAAAATATTTGCCCAAGGCAGGCGCGTCGCGTGACTTTTAGAGAGCCCCCTGCAACTTTTAGTTTCGTGGCCTTCAATCAAAATTCATAATATACGCACCTTTTATTCATAGCTATATTTTACTTTATTCTATCTGAAGTTCAATATTTCAGGTTACTCATATATCTGGAAGTTTTACTTCCAGA